>NC_062965.1:7212148-7310523 GCF_023119035.1 Salvia hispanica
TGAGAAGATTTGTCGTAGCTCCATCCATTTCCAACAAAAAAATTCCATGAAAATCGAAAAGTAATACAAGAGTGAATGAAAGCAAACAAAAGTTTGTTTCCCCCTTAGCCTCTTGCACCTCCCCTTCCAAATTGGAAGCCGAGGATAAATCCAAGAGGTCGGAGCCATGGATATGGGGTCTTCCACCGGCCACGGTGGCAGGGAGCGCCCCGGCAACATTACTACCGATTTCTGCTATGTTGATATGGCGCTGCACTCCACCGGCATTTGGGGCTCCCACGACAATGCAAACCTACTCGACTTCGCTCTCCCCCGCCTCCAGCTTCAGCTCGCCATCATTTTCTTCGTCACCCAATCCCTTCATCTCTTTCTCCGTCGCTTCCATTTGCCTCGCCTTGTCTCCGAAATCCTCGTACATATTTATCTATACTATCATGCAATAATGTTCATTTTCTCTTGTTATATGGGCTTATTTGACTGTTTGGTAGATCAGATGAGGCGCATGTTAGGCACTTAAAGCCCATCTTACTCTAATTATCTTGTGCTATCTTAACATGCCTACTAAACAGGCACGCAATGGATAAACTTTCCTTTTTCAGGGTAAGTTTATCATATGTAATGTAACATAACTAAATGAGTCATGTGTTGTTTGAAACAGGCTGGAATCATACTTGGGCCTACTATTCTAGGACAGTTTCCAAATGTGGAGAAAGCATTATTTCCACCAAACGGAGATGTCTACTTGGACTTACTCTCCAAAATTGGCTACATATTTTTTATATTCCTTAGTGGTGTGAAGATGGATCCGAGGACCGTGCTGAGGACCGGTATCAAAGCGTGGACTATCGGTGTTCTTGCTGTCACACTTCCGCTCGGTGGTAGCTTGATGATGACCGTGCTACAACAAAACGAGATCCACAAGTATCGAATCCCCGCTTACAAAAACACTATCTCCATTCAGAATTTATTCCCCTTTCCTGTCATTGCAACCATGCTTGTTGATCTCAAAATCATGAACTCTGAGCTTGGCCGCCTTGCCCTGGCTTCGGCACTCATCAGTGACTTGGTTAGCAACCTCTCGTCGACTGTGATCACCTATGGCAGAGTCGGAATCATGAGCTTTGCAAATGTTATCATGGTGCACTCTACTTTCTTGACCGTTTGCCTAATTTTGTTCATCTTCTGCGTGGGGCGCCCGCTCAGCCTTTGGATCATCAAGAATACACCTGAAGGGAAACCAGTTAACAAATTTCATGTCATCCTCATGTCTTTCATGGTGTTGATTGTGGTGTTGCTTACTGATAACGTCGGCCTCAACTATCAGTATGGCCCCTTTTTGCTCGGGTTAGCAGTGCCAGATGGCCCGCCTTTGGGGGCCACGATGGTGAACAGGCTGGAAACGTTAGTTTCGGGCTTGTTGGCACCACTTTTGGTCACTTATTGCGGGATGAATGTGAATCTCGTTGAGGTTTTCGATCTACAATTCGTTAGCCTAGTCTGGTCTGTTGTTGGATACTGTTTGGCAATGAAGCTAGTGTCTGTTTTCGTGCCGGCAATCATTTGCAAAGTGCCTGTTAAAGATGCTGTTGCTCTTGCCTTCATCATGAGTGCTCAAGGAGTTGTTCAAATGTCCTTTTACTACTACAACTATGTTAACCAGGTCAGCTGGCGTCTACTGCTGGAACTGTATCAGTCTCTTTCATTATGTCTTATTTCAAAAATATTGATCTTTTTTGCTATTGAACTACAGACATTTGATGGAGAAACCTTCTCTATGCTGACTACATCAGTCCTGATACAATCCGCTCTCTCGAGTCTAGTGGTGAAGTCTCTCTATGACTACTCAAGACTGTACACTGGTTACCAAAAACGAGACATCCAACACGCATCAATCAACTCCGAGCTGCGTGTCCTCGCCTGCGCACATCGCGTGGACGATGCACTAGCAATCCGGAAAGTCGTTGAAGTTTCCTTCCCGAGCAAAGAAAGCCCCATTGCGTTATACGCTCTCCACATGGTGGAGCTCGCCGGCCGAGCCTCCCCGCAGCTAATCGACCACCAACTAGGCCAAAAATCATCAAACAGCACATCCCGCACGCAGAAAATGATCGACATCCTCTCCTCCCTCGAGCAGCAATACTCAGGCGTCGCAACCGTCCAGCAATTCACCGCAATGTCGCTAACAAAGTTCATGCACCACGACATCTGCACCGTGGCATTCAACAAACTGGCGTCGTTGATAATTCTCCCATTCCACAGGAAGTGGAACCACCAGGGCAAGTTCATACTCGACTCCAGCACGATGCGGTCCATCAACTGCCAGGTCCTCGACCTGGCGCCATGCTCGGTCGCCATCCTGGTCGACCGCCACAAGGTGCGCCGCGGGGCCGCCTCAGCGTACAACGTGGCGGTGGCGTTCTTCGGGGGGGCGGACGACAGGGAGGCGCTGGCGTACGCGAGGCGCATGGCGCTGTCGCCTGACGTCTGCCTGACGGTTGTGAGGTTCGTACCGTGGGACATCTACTCCGGGGACAGCCAGTGGGACGCGGTGCTGGACGCGGAGATACTGAAGGAGACGAGGATGCAGGGGGCGCAGCAGGACAACATTGTTTACAGGGAGGAGAGGGTGAAGGACGGGGCGGAGACGGCGATGCTGATACATGCGATGGAGGAGGCGTTTGATCTGATCATGGTGGGGAGGAGGCATAAGGATGACACGCCGCAGCTGTTGGGGCTGAGTGAGTGGAATGATTTGGCGGAGCTGGGACCGGTTGGGGACATGCTGGCGTCGCCGGATCTGACCGTGCCTGTGTCCGTGTTGGTGGTGCAGCACCAGAATATCAAATCTATTTGAGCACTATTTTTCGGTATTAATGGTTTTTTCTAATATCTATTAGAAATTTGCTGTTCATGGAGATGTATACTTTTTTTTTTCTAATATCAATTAGAAATTTTACGTCAATCTTACTTGAAGAATTTTACAAACTTTGAAAATCGTTCAATTGTCTATTTATTCTACACGCTACAAGAGGAAAAATCATTCAATATAATGTAATAGAAGTAATATATTAAGACGATGGTATGACCATGTCAACGTAATTTCATATTGACATTGTACGAGCAACTATATTCACACACTCCCTCCGTTCCTAGAGGCGGGATTTAAGAAATTGTGTTAAAAGTGAGTTAAGTGAAGGAAGAATAAAGTAGGAAAGAAAAAAAAAAGTAAAGAGATCCAGAGAGAATAAAGTAAGAGAGAAGAAAAGTTGGTGTTTCTTACTAAAATAGGAAATGACTCAGCTATAGTGGGACAACCAAAAAAGGAATACGACTGAGCTACAGAGGGACGGGGGAGTACTATTTAAGTTGTATTGATATAAAACTGCTTTACGAAATATATAAACATTTACGAAAGTTTTATTAAATTTTGAAATCGAAACATATGTATGTAGGATCTTGTTGGAGTCCTTTTAAAATTATCTTTATTTTGATATATGTTGTGCAATAAAATAATTTAAATTTGAGATAGTTATATGTATTTAAAGTTTTGAAATATTTTTCAAAAGTTAGTTATAACTAATTTTTTTTTACAATGTATTGATACTCATTGCTAAATTACCTTGGCCCTTGATTTGAAGATCTAATGCCTTCATTTAGTTCTGATTAGCAATTTAAAGGTGAGTTAACAATATAACGCACTCATATATGTATGCTTGTAAGAGCATCTCCAATGGTAGGCTAGCCACCGGCTAGCCGATTGACGTGGCTAGCCGGTCGGCTAGCCGAACCATTGGAGTAGGCTAGCCAAATTTCGGCGAAAAAAATGGCCAAGGCTAGCCGATTGCGTGTGGCTGGCCGCCATTGTGGCGGCCCGATCGGCCAGTGCCGATTTTTTATTTTTTATTTTTTTTAAAACCTATATAAACGCGATTTTAGTCTCACTTTCATTTGCACCGCTTGTTTTAACGAGTTTTCTCTCTCTCTAACTTTCTGTACAAGAGCATCATCGAGCGATGAGTAACGCCTGATAGCGGTGGTGGTAGTGGTGGGGATGCTGAGGAGTACGAACGGAGGATGAACGAGGCTATGGAGGCCTACATGAACCGCGAGATGGAGCGGTACATGCGTAGGGTGGAATAGCAGGCGATACCTCGCCCTCCACGGGTTATCCACCACCGAGCGGTGATTGATCGGGATCACGCCGCCGCACATCAGCGGCCGTACGACGACTACTTTTCGGAGAACCCGCGGTTTCCCGCACACATGTTCCGGCGGCATTTTAGAATGCGCTGGGAGTTATTTATGCGTATCGTTGGCGCATTAGAGCGTCGATATCCGTGTTTCCGCTTCAGGCACGATGCGGTTGGCAGACCCGACCACACCCCTATTCAAAAGTGCACGGCGACAATCAGCAGTTGGCCTACGGAGTATGCGGCAGACATGTGCGATGGGATGAGTACCTCCACATCGGTGAGTCGATGTACCCTGGAATGTCTGATGTATTTCTGTGAGGGCGTGATGAACGTTTTATGCGGGCAAGCACTCTTCGAAGCCCTACTCCCGAAGATTGTCGGAATTTGATGCAGATGCACTGGGAGAAGCATGGGTTCCCCGGATGTTAGGCAGCATAGATTCGTATGCATTGGGAGTGGAAGAACTGCCCGACTGCCTGGAAGGGGGCCTACACGACCGGGTACAAGTCAAAGAATCCCACGATGATCCTCGAGACCGTAGCTGATTACCGGCTGTGGATCTGGCACGCGTATTTTGGGGTAGCCGGGTCGAACAACGACCTCAACGTCCCGAACTCGTCTCCCCTCTTCAACGAGAAGTACCAGGGCGTCGGTCCAGCAATCTCGTTTGTGGCCAACGGCAACCGGCATGATATGGGCTACTACTTGGCGGATGGGATATACCCTAGGTGGCCCGTCTTTGTGAAGACGATCATGCACGCAAGTGATGAAAGGAAGGCCTACTTTGCGGAACGACAGGAGTCGGTGCGCAAGGACATGGAGCGCGCATTTGGTGTGCTCTAGTTTCGTTGGGCGGCAATTAAGGGTCCAACGCGTTTGTGGGATGTCACATGCGTATCCCAAATAATGTACGTCTGCATTATCCTGCACAACATGACCGTCGAAGACGAAGGCGTACAACTGACTAGTTGGGCCAATGATGATGAAGCCGGTCCAAGCCACGGAACGGCCACCCCTAACATACGACGTGGGGTACCTCTCGATGAAGCCGGCCGCCTCAAGGAATTTGCCGACATGCGCCAAGTGGATGCTCATATTCAACTCCAAAAGAATATAATTGAAGAGTTGTGGGCACGAAGGATTGCACGGCGATAGTTTTTTTCTTTATTATGTAACTTTTTAAATGTAATTTTTTTTTTATCTATGTACCTTTTTTAATGCAATTAATGAATTTTCTCGTAAATTTAATTCCGTAATTTAATCGTAATTTTAATTCCGTAAATGTAGTATATTTTGAATTATTTTTTTTGCGTCTGGCCTATGGCTGGCCTAAATCTGATGTGGCAGGTGGATTTTTAGTGCTGCTGACGTGGCAGGGAGAGAGAGTGGCTGGCCTATGGCTGGCCTAATAGCATTGGAGATGCTCTAAGTATGTATGTGTATACATGTATAGGGTTTTGATTAAAAAAAACCCTATATATATCATTTTAATGAAAAATTAAAACATAATAAAAATGTAATATCTAATTTTATGAAACAATATACTACCCCCGTCCTCCAAATTTTGACACGGTTTGACCCGGCATGGATTTTAAGAAATGTAATGGAAAGTGGGTTGAAAAAGTTGGTGGGATGCGGGTCCTACTTTTAAAGTATTAGTTTTATAATAAAATGTGAGTAGGAATGAGTTAGTGGAATATGGGGTCCACTACCAAAAATGGTAAAAAGTGAAGTGTGTCAAACTTTCAGAGACGGACCAAAATGGTAAACTGTGTCAAAATTTGGGGGACAAAGGTAGTAATTATTAAAGCGTAAAGTAAGAAACAATTAATTATTGACAGGTCTAATAACTAAAATTTTATTTCAACAAAATGCAAAGTCATCATAATTGATACTAATAATAATAATGTCCAAATTTAAAAATTTAAATTATTAGCCGACAAGGGTTGGAGGTTTATGGAGATTCTAGATGAAAACGGTGGTCGTCGGCACCAGGGGCGGGCTGATGATGCCGACAATAGGCGGAGGTGAGTGGTGCTGCTAGGGTAGATTTTTGGGTGCGAGAGAAGAAGAGTTAGGGTTTACAGTTCTATTTTTTTAAATTCGGATATCTTTTTAACTAAAATTTGGGTCGGTTTATATGGGTAAATGGATCAAGTTATATGCATAAATGGATCGGGCCTTGATTAAATAGACTGAAGAGTCAAAACTGAATGCCGTGATAGCTATGCTGACACCATGGCGCCACACTCATGACCGATATGTAACAACATTGGTCTACTTCAATACGTTTTGTTCTATCACGTTTGTATTTGATTTTCTGAGATGCATATGATTGGAATTTTTGTGGTGGGAACCAATTTCAACCATTAACCTTCTCAACCATAAGATTTCAGTTAATCCACTTTTAATCCTGCTGAATTTTGCTTTAGCACTAGACAAGGCGACTACTATTTGCTTCTTGCTCTTCCAAGTCATCAATTTCCATATGGCCAGCTTTTGGTTGATACATGAACCGACTGACGACCCCGACAACATATGCAATATATGGCTTAATGTAGGAATGGTAAATAAATTTCACAACTAGACGTTAATATACACTTCGATATGCTAATTCGGCTCCATATCAATTTTGAACACGTGGTTTAATAGAATAGGGGTATAAGATAGCTTGTAGTCTAGTATCCATGTTTAAAGCATGTGCTAAATTACTAACGGGTCGCAGTGCAGTTGGTAGCGCGGAACTATAGTGACCTTAAGGTCACGAGTTCAAACTCCGCCATTCGCTGAAAAACTTTTGGTCTTAATCCGCAAAACTAGTCGAGTAGGATTAGTCGGATTCCGCTAAAGGCGTGTTCGATACACCCGTGGTCAAATAAAAAAAAAGGCATATGCTAAACTCAAACACAAATAATAATAAAAAATTAAAATATGGCATGATAAAAATATACTATTTGATATCTTGAGTTATTATAGGAAATATTATAATGGATCTTGACATTTAAAAATATTACTAGTATTCAAAATTTATAAAATTAAAGTGAAACGTAAAAGCATTATGATCGTTTTAAAGCATGTCTTGGAATTGAGAATACATGTATAGAGGAGCTAAAACTTTAAATTTATTTATATATTATTATATTATATTAAAAAAAGTTTAACATATAGTAGTGGGGTGCGTTATATTGCTAACTATTTAAGTTCCTAACTCATCAATGCAGTGTATTAAAATGTCAACACGGTGACATCAAAATGTCAACACATAATATCAACACATTATATTGAAGTTCAACAAAATTATGTGTTGACATTTTGATGTCATCGTGTTGACATTTTTAATACACTGCATTGATGATTTATCCAGTTAGCAACTTAAAATTATGTGTTGGCATTTTGATGTTACCGTGTTGACATTTTTAATACACTGCATTGATGAGTTATCAAGTTAGCAACTTAAAAAATTTAGCAATTGATCACATCTCTAATAGTAGATATTAAATCAAAATGACATAGTTAATTTCATTTTATTTTGGTGCAGTTATTCAATTTACAAATATTATAATTAATGTGTCGAATCAGTTTTCAAACATGGTGGAAGAATAAGTAATACTCCCTCCATCCCATAAAAATATGTGCAATTGATATGACACGAGAATTAAGACAAATTGGTAAAATAAGAAAGATGAGGAGATGAGTAGTTAAAGTAGTGTTATTGGATGATGGGACCCACATTTTCTTAGTGATGTTTAATGGCGGTATAAGGGCATCCGCAATGGGGCGGATGATGCATCGTCCGCCACTGCAGCATCGCGGACGATGGGTAACCCATCGTCCACGTCCGATACATCGTCCGCGGACGATGCTCGGAGGATACCCATCGTCCGTCGCATCGTCCGCCACTGTGGACGACGCGGACGATGGGTCACGGACGATGCGACGCGGTTCAGTTTTTTTTTTTTTTATTAAATTTTTAAAACTTATATATTCCTCTTTCACTTCATTTTTCACGCTTCATTTTTCTCACTTCACTCTCAAATTCACTACATTTTCAAGCAAAATGGATTCCGGAGATTATCCGAATAGTCCGATGTTCGGTGGTGTACGATGGCCGGGTACAGAACCCGACGAATACCGGCCATTCGACACCAACGCCGAGTACGATCCCGACTTTTCCACCGACTCATACGGGCTGTCCGACATGGAACCGTCTTCCCACCGCCCCTCCGCCTGATGCACTTTTTATTAGCATTAAAAATACCTGCAAGTATACAGGATAGATCTAGTATAGCTAAAGGTCAGTACCGGATATCGAACACGGGGAATATAATTGCAACTGACTATCATGTACTAAGCGTCAAATACTATCTAGAGAAACAAGAGTTTTGTTTTAACTAGGCATAAATAAATAAAGTTAAACAATAAAAGCAAGAAGATAGAATTAGGCAAATAGAGGAATTTCAAGGATAATGATTTCACTAACTCTTTAGTTATTCTAATTAGTTCTATGATCATCCGACTCAAGTTTTACCACGATCTCTCCCTGTCATGCATCAATACTCGTGTAACAATTATTGTATGAACATATAAGATAAACCAATCAAAGCTATCACCGATCAAAGATTGACAATAATCAAGGTAACGACCAATTAGTCAAACAAAAGTTCAAGAAAAATCAAGTGGAAACGAGTTCTGAACATTAAACATAAAAGAACTACTCAAAAGTCAAATACTATCAAACCTCAAAATTCTATTGTTTAGTAATCCATAGACAGATGAACTAAAACAATAATTAAAGTACGAGACATGAAATAAACAAACAAAACCCAAGGATGAATCTTGAAGTCTCCATGCTCCTATTGCCTTGCTTCAATCTCCAAGGATGGTGATAGAAGGATGGATGAAGGAATTAGGGTTGGAGAATGGAGGGGGAGCCATGAAGGCTCCCCTTTTAGGGGCTATGAAAGGGTTGAATTCTATGAATGAGGTTATGGGGTATATATAGGCTTTAGAAGGATTTAAATTTGGTAATAAGTGTCCTCCAAGCATTAGGAAATATGTAATTTTCGTTCCCATAGTAGAAGGAAAAGATTTGGCTTCACAAGGTAGGGTCGAACTTTGGTAGCTGGCAGGTTTGCGCGACTTTGGTAGAACGGTCATAACTCTCTCCACAAAACTCCGATTGAGGTGATTCTTGTACCATCATAAATCTCTTTTCAAGACGAAGAGAATGGTGTGTAGAACTCCAGGATCGGACTTCAGGATCGCCGGAAAATTGAGTTTGAAGACAGCTGTCATGCGCCGCATTTTTGTGGCGGGCCGCCGCACCTTGGCCGGCGGTCGCCGCGCGCAGTCCAGTAGCTTCTGACTCCTTGTGACGGTCGCCACGCACTTCCCGGATGTCGCCGGGCATGTCTTTGTCTCCGCTAAGCGCCGGCAGTCGCTGGAAGTGTTGCGGCGGTCGCCGAAGAAGCTCCAGATTTCTACTTCGCGTTTTTACTCCCTTTTTAGGCTCAAATATGCACATTTCTCACAAAACATGTCAAAATACCAAAATAGATAAAATATGCAAATAATGGACATGTAATACAACTTTGACCTTAAAAATGGGCCAAATAATGGCCTTAAAACCGTGCAAAATCCGAGCGTATCACCGCCGCCGCCGCCGCCGCTTCTGGGTCCGCCACCAAGAAGAAGCGGACTAAGGCACGAGCCCAGAAGTTGCCTACAACGGAGGTGTGTGAAGAGTTCGCCCCGGGAAGGACGAACTACTATGACCCCGAATCCATCATCTTGACGAGAGGTTGGATTGGTGTTTCGAAGGATCCGGTGTACGCCAACAACCAGAGGGTGACTGCGTATTGGGAGCGCATCGCCGAGAAATACAACGCGGCCAAGCCGGCGAACGCGTACAAGCGCCACGGGGAGCAGCTCCGCAAGCACGCGAGATCAAATAAAGAAGCAGGTAAATTTGTTCATGGGGGAGTACGAGAAGTGCGAGAGGGAGCAGGCTAGTGGCGAGAGTCTCGCGAATGTGCGGGACAAAGCGATGCAGTCGTACATTTCATTGTACGGCGATTTCAAGCACTACCAGTCCTGGGCGCTCTTGAGGGACAAACAGAAGTTCGTTGGTGGTGTGATTCCCCAATCGACGGCGGCGAGGAGGAGGGCGTCGAAGCGCACCTTCACTGATTATACAAGTAGTGATAGCAGCGCGTTTCCGATGGACCTCAACAGTCCGGTGTTCGAGGATGAGAGTTCCGGCACACCGATGTCCTCCCGGCGTCCCCCTGGCGTCAAGGCTGCCAAGGGCAAGGGCAAGGCCACATCCTCCTCCGCCGCGCCGCCGCCTGACCAGGCCCCGTCGCCGACCCCGAGTTCGACGCCATCCGCGACTTCGACTGCGGCCCATGCGTACGCGGATTTGGCGGCCTCCTCCGACTACCGGACGTTGTTGGACGCGCACACCGCCCTCATGCAAGCGACCAACCCGGCTCAAATCGAGGGCATCCAGCGGATGATCGATGGCCTCAGCCGCAAGTTGGGACTTCTCTAGACTAGCCTCCTTTTTTTGTATTTAGTGCTTTTTTTATTTCTTTTTATTTTGTAACTTTTTTTTAATTAGTAAATTTAGAATCTCCCTTTAATTGTGTTGTTTTTATTTACATTTGCAAACATAAAAATATAAATACAAAATAGTAAAATGCTTAGGGCGTCGCTTAGGGCGGGCTATAGTCCGCCCCACTGCAGGTGGAATAGGAGGAGGATAAAATGCTGACGTGGCGGTGCATAGGGCGCCGCTTAGGGCGTCCCATTGTGGATGCCCTAAGTTGTAAATAAGTTGTTGTATAGGAGTAATAAATTGGGATAATTTTCCAAAAATGGAATGCACATTTTTATGTATGACGAATGAAAGTAGAAAGTGTACATATTTTTATGAGACGGAGGGAGTGATTGCATGTATGAGCAATCTACAAAGTTAGGCTTGTATGAGCAATCTATTAAGTTAGGCTTGTTAGTCCTACTCATACTGTGAGAAAAGTGAGTTGAAATGTTATCGGATTTATTCCAACTTACTAAATTTAGCATTGAGATCCTTATTTATTTATGACTAAACAAACAAGAGTATGCAAGCTCTTTGAATTTCTTTGTAAGGTTGAGCTTCAAATTTATTTATTTTTTCCAAATTTGTTAAATGACTAAATTCCGATTGTTGGTTATCGTTCAATACCAGTCCCCTGATTGGTAAGGAATAAACTTCTGAATGCATATTAGGAATTAAGTGGATTTGGTCTTTGATGGGTAATGCATATAATGTTGTGTCATAATTTTATAATTTGATGGCTTAGACTTTAGACATAGTGTAGATCTACGAATGCCCCACTCACTAATAGTGGTCGACATTTCTTGGAATTTTTAAGAGGATCCAATTAGAGTAGACAATACACCTTTCATGATTCATGTATTTAGGTCTACAAGATAATGACAATACCCGTCCAAATTTAGAATTTAATAGTATGACATTGCAATTTAAACGTTAAATAAATATTCTATTTCAAAAGAGGAAGATAGTTTAAGTGATAGATGTGACGATCTCAATTAAATGCAATTTCATATATACCCTTTATGTCATTGTATGTTTGGCTTCATGTATGTTCAATTACTCCTTCGTCCTATATTAGATATCACATTTGGGAGATGATATGTAATTTTAGGAGATGTTATTTTATATGTTAAGTGGTGAGAAAAAATATAATTGTATAACTGATATGAAAGATAACTTTTTTTAAGAAAAGAAAATGTGACATTTTTTGAGACAAACTAAAAAGGAAAGTGTAACGCCTACTGTAGAACTGAGGTATAT
Source organism: Salvia hispanica (assembly GCF_023119035.1). NCBI lineage: Eukaryota > Viridiplantae > Streptophyta > Magnoliopsida > Lamiales > Lamiaceae > Salvia > Salvia hispanica. The sequence goes on from NC_062965.1 coordinate 7,224,203, forward strand.
TATATTTCGATTATATATTCAAAATAGATTTACTTCGAAATTAAATAACTTAAAAGTAAAATTAACCGTCTTTCATACTCATTCGGTGCAGTTGTCACTCTCGATTTCTCTTGACCGCCGAGATAACTATTTTAATTTTGTTTTTTTTTTTAAGAAAAATTGGCACTCAATTCAATTCCACAATAACTCTTTCCTCTCAATTCGTGGGAGCTGCAGCATCGCTAAATCTCTGTAATTTGGTTGTTCCTTTTTTCTGAATCGTGTGATTCTCTGGAAACCCCTAAAGATTTCACTCCGGAAACAGTCTTATTCAGTTAGGGTTTTGATTTGATCCGGGAAGGAACTTGATTCCGCCTAGTCACGAAGCATTTTGATTTGGAATCCAGTATTTCTTCTTCTAATTGAAGAATTCCCCCGAGATTTAAGTGTTTGGATTTGATCAGATTGTGGCTTGCTTTTACGTACGAATTTCGCTTCATGCTCGTATATTGAGTGACACAGAGAGAGAGAGAGAGAGAGAGAGAGAGAGAGAGAGAGGATGCTGTCGAATCATTTGCAGAATGGGATGGAGACGGCGAAGTTGATCTGGTCAAGGGTGCCTAACTCGGAGGTGGAAGCAGATGGGATTGCTGCCGGAGATTTCAGCCGGATTAACAAGGACGATGGCGGCACTGTTGAAAGCCTTGACTATGAAGTAATTGAAAATTACGCTTACAGACAGGAACAGGTGCATCATCATAACACTTGCGTTTATGCGTGAAGTTTTGATCTTTATCAGATTTATGGGTTGAATCATGTAGCTTGATTGTAGATTTGTTAAGAACAAACTGGATCATGGATTTAGATGGTATTTGTGACTGATTTTTACTTTGTTGAGCTGAATTTACTAGTTTGATTTGTTTTTTCAAAAGGAGAATTATGTTTGGATTATTAGCATTAATGTGGAGAAAAGCTTGTCGTACCTCCATGTTGCTAACTCAATTGGCCTTTTTATGCTACTATTGCATTCAATTTTATATCTTCTTTGAAGGTATCTTGCATTCCATTTTATCAATAGGATCCTTTTTTGTTAAAAGAATAATTTAGGCAAATGCAGAGAGACCAAAATCGATGCTAGTCAAGAAATTATGGAGTACAAGTCAGTTTTAGTGAAAAAATAATTCAGGACTGGGTCATATATCCATGAATATGACTTACACATTCTTTTTCTTATTATCGTAATGGTTCAGTCTGTATTGTTGAATTACAGGCAAAAAGGGGGAAGGTTTATATGGCATATAGTGTGGTGGTAAAATGGCTTATGGCATTACTTATTGGGATCGGTAAGTTTGCTACCTCTATCTTCGTCTGATCAACTGATTGATTAGATATTCATTTTCTCGGACTAAATCTCCAGAGCCAACAGAGGGCCCAGAAAGTAACTTCTTTCATTGATTTCTTGATATTTACCATCAGGTACTGCACTAGCTGCCGTGTTTATCAATCTTTCTGTTGAGAACTTTGCCGGATGGAAATATTCCTGGACATTCAATCTGATTCAGAAGTCATACTTTGCTGGATTTTTGGTCTATACACTGATCAACTTGGCTCTAGTGTTATCCTCAGTGTATATTGTTACACAATTTTCACCTGAAGCAGCAGGATCGGGAATCCCTGAAATAAAGGGTTATTTAAACGGTAAGTTTAAATGAGACAAATCTCTTGGTGGTTACTTTCTTGTTGAATCTCATGGCAATCCTCCACATGTGCAGGAATTGACACACATGGTATACTATTGTTCAGGACTTTAGTAGGCAAGGTAGGGTGTCTGTTCTCTGCATGTTAATTGATACTAAATGATTGCTGTGTGAATGCTTACATTAATTTACCCCATCTATAGATTTTTGGAAGCATAGGATCCGTGGGAGGTGGTTTAGCACTTGGTAAAGAAGGTCCACTTGTGCATATTGGCGCTTGTATTGCTTCCATGCTTGGACAGGCAAGTGATAAATGTTTGTGTGAATTTCTTGAGGACCTTGTTTCCATGGTATATTGAGGCCTTCAAATTTCATTCAAATTCTATGCATAGACTAGTCAAATAAATGATCACTTGTTCAAATGCTTTTTTATTTATTGGTAAAGAAGGTTCACTTGTGCATATAGGCACTTGTATTGCTTCCACGCTTGAGCATGCAAGTGTTTAAATGTTTGTGTGAATTTCTTGAGGGATTTGTTTCAATGGTAAATTGAGGCCTTCAAATTTCATTCAACTTCTATGCGTAGACCTGTCAAATAAATGATCACATGTTTAAATGCTTTTTTATTTATCGCTAGGCAACTCCCAAGGGAAGATTAATTACAGTGACCACATAAGAATTCTTTTCTATTTCTAATGTGCTGCTGCTGGACCAAGCTGCTTTCTTAACTTCCCTCTTGTTTATTGCTACAGGGTGGATCCACAAAGTATCATCTGCGCACTAGATGGCTACAGATCTTTACCAGTGAACGAGATCGGCGTGATCTTGTGAGTATGATCTTAACATGTTAGATATCCCGAGATGGATTTAATGGGGAACTTGTATTTTTAGTTCTAAGTTCCTTTTCCCCTTGTGAATATTAAATTGATCCAAACCTTTTCTGTAACCTATGTGGCCAATTGAATGTGGTTTTTTTAAAAGGGTACATTGTTGTTGTGATTGAAGAGGCGACAAGGCCTCTCTGGTTTGCTCATTTGTACTGTTTTAATTTTTTGAACAAGGTCACCTGTGGATGTGCAGCCGGAGTGGCTGCTGCATTTAGAGCTCCAGTTGGTGGTGTATTGTTTGCACTAGAAGAAGTAACATCATGGTAATATGCTCTCTTCATGTCAGCAAATCATTTTTGGTTTGATCTGCCAAGTCTTCCTATGCTAGTGGGCATTAATTACTATGGCTAATTTGTTTCAACAGTCTACTTGAATTCCCTAAGTTGCTTGGATTGGTTGAGTATGATTGTTTCCTGAACCCAGTTATGTCTTTCTTATTCAAGGTGGAGGAGTCAGCTCATGTGGCGTGTCTTTTTCACATCTGCCATTGTGGGTGTGGTTGTACGGACAGCGATGGCGTGGTGTAAGAGTGGAAAATGTGGACATTTTGGTTCTGGAGGCTTTATTATTTGGGATATCTCAGGGTGACGATCTGAATGCTTTACTTGATTATGTCTAGTTTATTTCTGATCCATCTGTGTTGACATCCATTCTGACAAAGGTTCTTTTTAGTGGTCAAGAAGATTACTCATTTCAGGAGCTGTTGCCAATGGCAGTTATAGGTGTTATTGGGGGTCTTCTTGGTATGTGCAAATAAGTAAGAAAATTTTGACAACACTAGAGTGATGGTCTTTGCTGATGTAGTCTTGCCTCACTGCTGCCTTTGCAGGAGCACTGTTCAATCAACTTACTTTTCATATAGCATACTGGCGCCGAAATTATTTGCATAAGAGAGGGAACCGTGTGAAGGTAAGTTCCTGAAATAAGATTACTATGCTTTGGCAGTTGGCACTATCTTGGTGAACTCTAAATTGACTTTTCCCACCTCGTATTGTAGGTTATTGAAGCGTGCATTGTCTCTTTGATAACGTCTCTTATTTCGTTTGGATTGCCACTCTTTAGAAAATGCACACCCTGCCCTGAAGCAGATGCTAATTCTGGCATCGAGTGTCCACGTCGCCCAGGGATGTATGGGAATTATGTCAATGTAAGATTTCTTCAGCTTCTTGCTCATTCTTCTGCAGGAGGGTTGGTTTGGTTTAGGCATAACTATGTGTAAATTCTATGTGCCCATGTGGAAACTCTCCACTAGATAAACACGACATACTGCTCTTTTGTGGTTTTGTATAAAGTATGAACAATGAATTGATATTGGATCTTCTATGGTACAGTTTTATTGCGGTGACAAGGAATACAATGACCTCGCAACTATATTCTTCAACACTCAGGTCAATTACAATTCCACTGCAGTTCTATCTTTATGATAGTTATGATATGATCCTTGCTAATGACCAGTGATGCTGATGCTTGCAGGATGATGCAATCAGAAATTTGTTCAGTGCTAAAACAATTCATGAATTTAGCGCACAGAGTCTCCTTACGTTTTTGGTATTGCACTACTTTTCTAAATGGTGATCTATTATGAGAAAAATATAGCATCTCTCTGTACTATAAATGCTAATAACTCTGCTCTTCTGACCGCTCGATGAACGGAATTTTGTGTTCTTGTGCAGGTCATGTTTTACTCTTTAGCGGTAGTTACTTTTGGCACTGCTGTTCCAGCTGGTCAATTTGTTCCTGGCATAATGATTGGCTCTACTTATGGCCGGCTTGTTGGCATGTTTGTTGTAAACTTTTACCAGAAGCTGAATATTGAAGAAGGAACGTAAGTGCCCAATCCCACTCTCTGCTAGTTGACCAATTATTGACCCTCGCTACCAACAGCCAAAACTGAATGTATTGGAGCCATCTTTAAGTTCAAAATTTATGATAACAAGTATCAAACTATCAATAGAGTAGAAACTACTGGACCCAAAATTGAAGTAATTGCAGCTTTAGTGATTGGAGTATGGGCCATAAACTTTTACCCATTGATACTGAAATACTAGAAATGCTTGAGATGTTAAGTTGAACACAAAATGTGTTGGCATTATTTTCTGGTTTTTAAAATTTTGATATATGCTCTGCAGTGCATTTACTTTTTAGATTTTTAGTTGAAGAGTGTACCATGACATTGTTATACATGAAATGGCAATGGTAGCTATAAAGTTTGAGGCGGTCAACACAGGGATACATCATACGCCTTTGCAATTTTGATAATGCTTTTTCACATAGTCTCGGCAATGGTCTTAAGATTTTTCATCTCTGGAATTAGGTATGCTCTTTTAGGGGCTGCATCTTTTCTTGGAGGCTCAATGAGAATAACTGTATCCCTTTGTGTAATCATGGTCGAGATTTCAAATAACTTGAAGTTTCTACCTCTCATCATGTTGGTTCTCCTCATATCCAAGGTATGGTCTTCCTGAAACCTATATAGCTAAGAACTATCCGCTGTTTTGAACAAATATGTTTTTTTGCTTCTTTCTTTTTACATTTTGTTAATATCATTCTCAAGTCACCCACACCATTGTGTATATATGTATCGATAATGAAATCCTAGAATCTTCTAGAACCTTACTCGTACTCACATGGTTTCAAGAGATTTTAAGCAAAGCCAAATGCTGTATCAAAGACAGTCTCTAGTTGTTTTATTTCTTTTCCATTCTTTAGATTTGACAGAGCTGTCTGCAGGCTGTTGGTGACGCTTTCAATGAAGGCCTGTATGAAGAGCAGGCTCGACTAAGGGGTATTCCTTTATTGGAATCAAGACCAAAATACCAAATGCGAAATATGACAGCGAAGGAGGCTTCTGGAAATCAACAGGTTGGTGGTATCATCCCCAGCTACTGTTTATTAGTACCACTTACTATATGGGTCTATCCCATTTCATTGCCTCGAATGTGTTCGTTTCATATATATTTTTTTGTAGGTTGTCTATTTCCCTCGTGTTGTGAAGGTTGTGGATGTACTTTCTATTTTAAGGAGCAACAATCACAATGGGTTTCCTGTAAGTTGGTGTATTATTTTCAGTTCTTAGTCTGTAGGAGCTGTATTTGATGATTGATGCATTTTCTTATGTGCCTTCCAGGTCATTGATCACACAAGAAGCGGAGAGACGCTTGTCATCGGCCTCATATTGAGAAGGTGGGCTTTACAATTGGTTTTCAACTTCATAATTTCCTAACTATTTTGCTTATGAGCATTCAAAATAACTTGATTTTCAACATCAAATCCTTTTCGTACTTGCAGTCACCTGCTAGTGCTTTTACAATCAAAGGTCGACTTTCAACACAGTCCTTTACCCTTTAATTCGAGAGATGGGCCTGTACCAATCAGGTGGTGGAAATAAGTTGCATTCCACTCACTCATTTAGTAACATGAAGAATATGCTAATTTTTTCTGGTTGGTCGTCCACATAGCAGGCACAATCTAACAGAATTCGTCAAGCCTGTTTCCAGTAAGGGGATTTCTATTGATGACATCCACCTAACCCCTGATGATCTGGAAATGTACATTGACCTTGTTCCATTTTTGAACCCGTCACCTTATGTTGTTCCAGAAGATATGTCATTAACTAAGGTGAAAATCGCATGTTATCTTACTCTTGTGGTCGTCACTGTATTACTTCATTTAAAGAAGTGAGGTTGAAATTGTCACCATGTTGATCATGATGGTGGTGGTGGTGATTCAGGTATATACTTTATTCCGGCAATTAGGTTTAAGGCATGTACTCGTCGTTCCACGTGCTTCTCGTGTTATCGGAATGATTACGAGGAAGGATTTGTTGATAGAGGTATTTTAGTACAGATATTCTCTTACCCAGTTGAATGTGATTGCACTTTGTTGTAATCAGAAATATTTTCCTCCTACTGCGCAGGACCATGAAGATACAACGACCATAGAGCTTCAATCCACTAGTGTAAGGTCTCAAATCTGCTCTTAACTGTATTGCTCTGACTCCGCTGCATCATATAATCGGATTCATTGATATGCTGCTTTTGAAACTTTATAAGATAGATACATTAGGACACATCACCATTATCCCTCGTAGCTAGCATGTGTACAATTTGGAATGTCATCAATTCAGGCAAATATCTTCTCTTCGGTTAGACCTATTTTGTTTGTCGTTTATTTCTAATTGTAGTTGACAGTATGTATATGCATAAATTCTTCTTATGGTTCGGCAGGGATCATCAAAATGACAAAAGAGCGTCGAGGAGGAAAGATGCTGAGCAACCTTTACTTGATGGTCTTATCGTCTAAGTTACAACAAGGCCGTTCATGGCAGTTCGTTTACATATGTTGTTCCAAGACCAGGCTTTTTCAGCCTCCTCCATTCTTTAAACAAGAGGTTCATTCCTAGTATCTCGAGATTCATTATAGGTATGTAGTGTGTTTCTTGTGTTCCCAATACATAGAATAAGACGAAAGTGTCGTAAAATAGTAAGGGACGATGATGGCATAAGGCGGCGAGGAGTAATGCGATACAAGCTGTGGTATGTGATTCTTGATTTGGAAAGATGCAAACTGTATCACTTTGTAATCTGGAGGATATTGTACGTAGTTCTGAGTTTAGGCCTTTGTATATTCATATATTGAGATAGGAAGGATTACAGCTCACATTTCTCCCTTTTCATTTTTTTCTTCACCATGAAATTTAAAGTTTTATATTCGAGTATTTTAATCAAGCATGTTGGTTTACCTATTTTGAAATGGGAGTCCATAAAAATAATGTATTTTGATTTCTTTTATGAAGGGTAAAGGTGTCATAGTTTTTATTCATCTGCCTGGGTTCATACATCAAAATAAAAAAATCACACGATCACACATTTATCATTATATAAATAATAGAAACAAATTTAAAATCTTATACTGACAATAACATGTTGCTCAACTAACATATTTTACACCAAATTAGGACATGATTGAGAACCAGACAACTCATTACAAATTCATAATAGCTGTCACCTAATATAGTCAAAACATCAACCAATTTCTTCTTTTAACTAACCATGGAAAATTTTGCAATTTAGTAGCTAAAACTAAGCAGAAATACAGAAAAACAATACCCTCATTCTCTGTTCTAAGCCAGTTTTCTTCTCTTCATTCTTGTATCATATATACATTTTTTCATGTATATATGATGGCATCATAATAGAAAGGAAACACAGTCTAAAATGCTGGTTTAGAGTAACAATAATATGTATATTAGATTGCTTAGAAGTAAGAAGCTAGCATGAATATCTTCAACAATAGTTATATCACAGATAACTCAATCTCTAGTAACAAATTTTACCACAAAAATGCTAGTAGTATTCAGCAACCTAATCTCCAACTAAGTAGAACCAACAAGAAAATTGTTTGTTCAACTAGAAAATGTGAAGCTCTGATTGAATCTATCATCAAATAATGTATTATTTGATGTATGGAACAGAGATTATATTTTATAATGGCTCTTGTCAAAACAAGATAATTTACAAAGTCATTCAGCCAAAAAGACCAAGGATCAAGATGAAATTCTCAATGAAATGACTCACAATCACAAAGACTCGAATTGAAGCATCATAATGCATTTTTGCTAACATTCTATGGTGACAAAATGACAATTCTAAAGCAACCAAATTCGCCATCAAAGATAAACCGATCAAAGAATATCAAAAGTTAGCAACCAAGGAAGAATCAATATATACCTATTCACTCTTCCAAGCATATAAAACTAGCGAAAATCCAAGACTTCTCGATTTGGACTCCTTGAAACTCTCGGAGCAGCTCAACGAGCAGCCAGATGGATCAGAGAGCGAAGAAGGGCTGCTCCACAGTTTCTCCGCTGACAAACTAGTCTGAAACATGAAAACCCCACTCCCCACGCTCGAACCAAACAACCAGCTATGGACATCCCAAAACACCTCAACCGGCCTGTCATCAACCAAGATTGTACTATTCCCGCGGAACTTCCAATGCAAATGCTGCACTTTCATCACTGTTTTTGCATCAACACAAACCACAAGAAACGGATCATCACCACCCCTTGTGTCACATTCGATCTTAAGGTCATGGATCGGGCCCATTTCACAGAATCGCGCCTTGGTACCAAAAACCCTCTTCCCAACAACATGTTCCCTCTTGGCAACAAGCATTGTTTTAGAAACTGCAGCAGCTGCTCCAGCTTTCTTGAATGCCACTTCTGCCAGATCCCCAATGACCAAAACCATCACTTCTCTACACACAACACCTACATAATAAGACCCCAACGGCTCCGGCCCTGATCCAAATTTCGCCACAGAAAGATCCCAAAACACTTCAATTTTGCAAGAATTCAGCTCTATACACTTGGAGCCTTTCCTCTTTGAGAACAAGGAGGGCTTAACATCCATTTTATATACAAATTGATGAGATGCAGCATCTATCTCAACACTGAGGCATTGCCCCATCAAATTCTTGCTCCAAACAATGCTAATCAAGCAAGATTTATCAAACAGCATACACCTATACATGCAAGTCACAGAATTCTGAGAGGCTTTACTCACAATTGCACTTGAACACGAAGCATCAGCAACTTGAACCCCACTCTCTCCAAAACAAGAAGGAAAATCCCTCATTTTTCCCACAAAATTGTACACAAACTCAGAAGAATTTTGTTTATACCTTAATAAAAATCTAATCTTTACGCCCCATTTTGAAGAGCAGGAAAAAAAGCTAGAGAGATTGAAAAGGGCAGGTAAACATACCAATATAATTGAATCTTTTCAAGGTAGATAGAGTCAAGAATTGTGTGAGGGATTTGAATTCAAGCAAAATGGAACTACTTCAACAAATTGGGGTAGTGATGCAAGAAGAATTTGGAGTTGAATGCGGAAAGGGAATTGTTCTTTGAGGTACAAGGAATCATCTTTTTCAAGGAAAGGACAAAGTGTTTGTCTGGATTAGGACCGATATACGCTCGCTCCTTTCTCTTTGAATTTTGTTTGAATAAAACATGAATATATACAATTAATTTTTTCCTCGGTTAATTTTTAGAATATCTTACAAATAGTTTTTTCTACAATAAATTACACCATTCATATATATATATGGTATAAAGAGTTTAAAGTTTACATAAAGAAGTTTACATAAATATTTTATTTATTGCGTCATCTACATGTAAATATTGTTAAGTTTTGATCTGCGTTATGAAACAATAAATATTTGGTAACAACATGAACTAATAACAATAAAATATTGTGTATTATCATGATATAATAATGAAATATTTTGTACTACTATATCATTAGGGCAAAAAGTTGCGTTTTCTAAATATAATTAGCAGAATACATTAAAAAGAAGCACAAATACGATTTTGTATAATTATAAATATTTTGTATTTTACCTGAATAAGATTGAACGCATATTTCTATCTGTCGTGATTACACAAATTCCTTCGAGTTTGACATGTTTGATAGAAGTTCTATTCTAATACCATCTCCAATCATACTCCATAAACGAGTTTTGGTGTAGAAATCTTCTCTAAGAGCATCTCCAATCATTCCACTAAACTTAAACCCGTTTTAGTGTAAATGTCACACTAAATATTAATTTTACTCCAACCATTTACCCTAAACTCAAACTTAAAAGAATATTCTCTAAATTATGCCTTTTTTACTCACAAAATTTGAAAAAGTTTTAGGTTTTGGTTTAGTGTAAACCTAAAAATAGGTATTTTTTTCTCAAAAACAAAAAATGGGATTGGTTTTTTAGTACTATTGGAGCTAAATACCTATCCCATTTTAGGTTTTAGAATACCCTTGGAGATGGTCTAACTATACAATAATCTCAAACTCATTTTTGGTGTTTTTTGTGAAACAACACTAAATTTGGTGTTACTGCAAAAATTTTATGAGATAAAAACTCAAAAATGGTGTAAATTTTGAATTTGGTGTAAATGGTTGGAGTAAAACTACATTTTGGAGTGACGTATACTCAAAAATGGATTTGAGTTTAGTGTAAATGGTTGGAGATGGTCTAATAGCGCCCCTAATAGCGCCCCTCCTAACAATTTTATAAAATAGTACTTCATCCATTTTCTAAAAATAAAAACTCTATCAATTTTGGTCCATTTCCTAGAAATATTTTTTTTATAATAGAAAACATTTTTTTAAGGATCCATTTTCTAATAATATTTTTTTTGTCTTTTTCTTATTTTACCAATTTTATATTATACTATTTTTTTAAAAAAATATTTTTAAAAAACAGAGAAAATAGTAAAATTATGCAAACATACTTTGATTCCGCTACTGCTAGTTATATTAATGATGAGAAACAAGACATTGTTTATTTTTCATTTAATGTATAACATATGATATTGAAACTATATATTTTCATGTGGAGTATATTATAAAGTATACAAGAAGTAATCAAATGATAACGGCCATATTAGACATCCAAATTCGTGATCAGATTGCTAAAACCTCTTAGATTTAATTAATGAAAATGCTGATTAGTTGAGTGATGGAGACTTTCCTAATTTTTATAAATGATGGAATAGTGATGGAGTGTAGTTTATTTATATTTATTTGATTGATATGTTAAATATTTTTATGACAATTGTTGAATTTAGTTACTCTTATTAAACAATAAACAATTATGTACCGGATAACATTTTAACATGCACAATAAGCGAAATTTAGTTTACAACATATCACTACATCAATGGCATGCAGTCTAAAATGCATACTACTGTTTTTTTTTTCCTAAAACAATCTTTCAAATTCATGCTTGAATACTTGATGTATATTTTTGTTTATTCATATTTTATTTTAGGTAATATAAATAAACGTGATAAGAATACATATTTTAAATATTTTTTGTCATATAATTCCAAGATATATGAGTTATCTAAACGCAGGAAGAGTGATGGGAAGGGCAGATTGTGCAGTGGGAAGTCCTTATGACGTGGCAGGAGGTGTATTTGGAAAGGGCGTCGGGGAAGTCCGCCCATTGGAGATGCTCTTAGTAGAGAGCCACGCAAATTTTCTAAATGATCAATTGTCAATTACTAATATATAAGATGAAGAAAAATTAAATTGATAATGTAACCAATGGAGATTTATGGGCTGATAATACCAAAACAAGAGCGTTTCAAAATAGATACTCCTAGATGAAAAAACGTTGTGAGTGAGAGACATGAGTACGGGTGATATGTGGATACACAACGGAGATGAGGCCGCCAAGAGGAGGCTTCATCTTTGATCTATAAATCATCTCGTCGTAGGGCTGTCGATATAACTTTATATATGGCATAAACGATTTGGTGCTGCTCTCCACTCTACTACGAGAAAACAAGGATGACGAATGGATTTGTACAAAGAAGGAGGGTTTTGGAGTTCTTGGCTGTGTCGTTTCCGGCAAGAAGCCCTTTCCGACCACCCTTAAGGAGCGAGACCTAACATTCAGATGAGATATCTTCGCACCTAATTTCGACTCCGAGAATCTTGACGAGGAGGAGTTAAAGCGCAGTCGCGTTAGATCATCCAATCCGGCTGATTCTTCAAAATCGAGCGACGATATGGTGATTGTGATCGGCGAAAGCTCAACGAATGGCCTAACTCCCTATAAAATCACAAGTTTAAAATAATTACTATTTTTTAAAGAAAAAAATGCTCAAACCAGACGGGCAAGCCATGAGTTTGCCAAAAGAACAAACACAACACATAGCACAAAAAGAACTCCCTTTGTCCCTCGTTTATAGTTGAATGTAGGTCTTATTTTTATATATTAGTAGAATGTGAGTGTAATGATTTAGTGAATTGTGGAACTCACTTATCTAAACCGGAACTTTAAAACGTGTACATCCCAAAATGCCAACCAACTACTTTTTCACATCAAATAAAAAGCAAGTAAAATGCAAACATATTTATAGTAAAAAGAGAAGAAATAAAAGGGTTGATGGTACCTTCCATAGATAAGAGAAGAGGGGTGGAGGGTCAATCACAAAAGCCTTGTGAAGTCTTCCTGGGTAATATTCACCTACGATTTTCAGACTTCCAATCAACATGTTCATCAACCCACCTGCTGATCTGCAAAGGCCTATAAATTGACTGTGATTTCCAACTCGTAAAATTATACTCTATATTCAAGTACAAAATCACTTGTCTTAATTTGGATTCAAACACAAATTAATTTATTTATTAGTAGTTACATATTTAATACTACTAAAAATTATAAAAACTTCTGATTATTATACCTTTCATTTGAGTCAGATTAGCATACAAACAAATATAAATGAATAATAACGTAAAGAGATTCATTTGTGTCAAATAAGCATCACTAGAATAAGTATGAATAAGCAACTACTTTAAAGCATGTGAGAATTAAATGAAAGCATTAATGTTTTACTATCTTTATTCACTTTACAAAGATACCCTTTTATGATAGTCAACTCCATAGCTTTATTCATTTTACAAGGTATGCCTAATTTAATTAGATGAAAATATGTGAAACTCTCGTAAAATAAATATATAGATGTATATAGGCTCTAGCGATGAACTATCAACTATTCATTATCGTCAAATTTCTAGCACGGCTATAATTAATTAATCTTGTAGATGGTGTACTTGCCTAAAAATAATATCTATGTGAGCTACAAATTAAATAAATTTTTATCAATAAACATCGATTAAATTGAAGCAAAGTCATTTTTACGTAATTTTGCTAGATTAATTAAAAGTAATAAAAGTTTTAAGTATAGTATTTCTTTAAACTTAGCAAATAAAAACTTACTTGCATCAAAGAGGAGGACAAATTGTTCGACATTTTTTGCCATGGTTTGAATTGCAACTTCCAGTGTAAACACTAGCAACCGATTGAATCTAAAAAAAAATCAAAATATTTATATATAAATAAATTTATATTTGTGATGATGATCAGACACACAAAAATAGACTTACAGTTTCTGAGAATGGAATTTCTGGTATTCTTGAGTGATCCGGAAAATCTGCAAGTAATGTTTTACAATAATTAATTTGTTATGAAGAATTAAGTATTTTAGTAGCTAGTACAAAATTTGACGTAAATATATACCATGACAGGTCTTAGTTCGTCGTCATGACCAGCAACGTACGCCATTCCTTGAGCAATCTCGTGAGAGAATTCATCAGCCTTCAAATGATCTTCAAATAATTCACACAAAATCATCAATTAATAAGTTGTACTACTATTTCCTTTTTTGTGTTTATCTACCTACAAAATAATTACAAGAGTTTGAAAAACAAGGCAAGAATCTTACAAGTAGTTGGATGAAATAAAGGAGATGTAGGCAAAGAAAAGGTGGGTTTTAGAAAAAATAGAAAGTTAATTAATATAGATATGTGGAAATTAAAGAAAAAGAGAAAATTTACCAAGGCCAAATGAATCTCTCCAAGAAAGGCAATTCCTGAGATGTTTAGCTGCTTTCTTCACACTTTGGCCTTTGGCTTTCAAAAACCTCTCCACGCATGCATTGTTGCAGAATTTCTCCTGCAAAATTATATTATATGCATATAAAATGAGAGAGTGAGAGAAGAAATGAATGAAATGATTATAGAGATACCTGTTTGAGGGAAAGTGGAGATTGTTTCTTGAGAAGTTGAATAACGGATTGAACTCTTTGATTATCTTCATCTCCCTCAAATCCCATTTCCTTTGGTTGTGCAGTGTGTATGAAAATTGAAATGAATGAATGAATGAACGAATGAAACAAAGCAGACCACACTTGTGTTACCAAATCTTGATTCTTTTAAATGTTTGTGTTGCCAGCTACACCTACTAACTAAGTGTCCACTCTGTGATGCTGTGTAGTTTTAATGTGGAGAGAGAGAGCTAGAGATGCTATTAGCAAAGGAGCTCTTTTTATAGGCGTGAATAATACTTCATTTATTTCCACTCAAATAAAAAAATGACTTATTTCCACTACACATTGTATTTCCCTCCAAAATGCAACTTCAAAAACACTAACACAACAAACTTTGATAACTAAGACAAGAGTATTGGAAAATTAAGTACCGAGTAAGTGGATTTATAGCAACCAAAAAAGCCATATATTTATAGTTCAGATTAAATTATCTAGTTTTTCTCATAAAACCTTTCACTTCCCTCATTTATCATAAGAGCTAAAAAAAACTTCTCATTTTTCCACTTCATTATATTTTACCTTTGCATTTACTTTGCTATAGCCTATATTAGTAAAAAAAATTACTCAAAAAACTATACAAAAATTGAAGAAAATTAACTTGTGCGTTGAGCTTGATTGGGTGCTGCAACCCCATCTTGCAGTCATAAACCATTAAGCATCAACCCGCACCCACAGTTCACGTCTTCAACAGTCAGTTGCTATTTTAATTTTAAAAACTATCCTCCCACTGTCCCACACACAAACATACGCAAATCCAAATTGATTATCTTTAATACACAAAAATTATGATAGTTACAATTACATTCTTGCAATATTAGAAGATTATCTCTGAGTATTATGATAGAAAAAAATTTATTTCTCCCAAAATCTAACTCACACACCCACGAATACAACACGGCACAGTGATGATTTCTTTCTTAGCAAAGTCACCTATGAACCGATCGGCCCCAGTGAAAGCCACATAAGGAGGCATGGTGTGGTTTTTAGATAGTTTGGAATAATCTCAATGTGGTTGTTTTTCCACACTGCCACTGAGTGCCACACATACATACATCGTCCCCAAATCGATTTCAATTGCCCGTACTTAGCCCTTTTCCAGACATTAAATAACGCTGCAACTAAGAGAACAAAAGTGCAAAAGCAAATTCTTCAACTGAAAAAATGGAGATTTCAACATATAAGTATGACCTTGCTATCTGTCTCTTATCTCTTGCCCACTCCCACTCTCTCACCTACCATGTCCAACACCTGAAGCCCCTCTTGTCTTTCCTGCAAAAGTTGTTGCGTCTCCACTCGATTCAGAAGAAGAGTATGTGCTCACCACACTTCATCAACCTCCCATGATCTATTCCATTCCTTTTTGTTTCATTATTTCTAGTGTTTTATGTAATTCTATCTATGCCAGAATCTAATAGGCCTTCATAACTCATCTACTCTGTCCCATCCGGCCCAAGCTGCATGATTGCATACTATTGAATTTTCAGGCGGTGGGATATATATCCTGTACGAGGACGTAAAATCCTGCCCCTACGAAGATGTTCACATACTATGGTCCATATTAGTGGAGTCTTGTGCACCAGCATTGCCAACAGCAAAATGAGATCATTCCACATGCACATATATATTACTGTACATTCGTTACGGTTTTCTATCTCCATTCTTCATATTTTGGTTTCATGGTCTATATTCTCCCGGATATGTACATGCCACCAACACAAATTACTCAAGTTATCGAGTTGTTGAATTTAAGAACTTCTAATCTACGAAGTTTGGCATTGCTATCTTGCTTCTATCTGCCTACCTACCTTGTGAAGTTCCTCTGCCTACCTACCATGTGAAGTTCCAGTAAATGGCAGAATTTCTTCAAAATATTCATGAGCTAGAAGCTCAACTGATAATAGCTACTAATGGACTATAAATTTTCGCATATATTTGACGAGCAAATACACTTATGCATATTCCAAGTAAAAAGAGTCCTTACTTCCGATTGAAATTAATTGTTGTTATAGACATGTAGGCATTGGTTAGGTCACTCATAGTCACTACAATTTTGATGCATCACGAAAATGAAACGGCAAACTGATTTTTTTAAGGCATAACAAACTTCTCAGGTAGAAACGAGCTATTGAAATTTTTATTTACCATAACCAACGTAGATATTCTGCAATACATGGCTAATCAGATTTGTCCCAATTACAGGACCAATGAGATTGTGATTAACTACTATAGGTACTGAATAAAGGATGCGTGAGGCTGATAAGTGATCCCGTACTAGGGGAAGATGATACCTTTAAAAGGGATCTCGTGATCAGAAATGATAAGCGAACCATCTAGATCCTTCCATACATCCTAGATCCAGAGAGGCCGAGACAGGACTAGGAACCTTTTAGAAAACTGAATAGATTAGTTCAAGATATGTCGATGACATGAAACAAGTAAAATGCACCCTGATCAAAGACTTTCAGGTCGTTAGAGATGTGAAGAAATTACCTCTTTACAGTGCTGAAACACCTGCCAACCACTGCTTAAAATAAGCTTGGCTTTCCATCTCTGCGAGAGACAAGGCTCCTAAAGGACTCACAGTTATCTGCGATAAACAAGTGGCAAATTACACATGAACAAGTATCATTCTAACTATCTACTTACGGAAAAGTGGACATACATATCCTTCTCTAAGGCAATTGTAGTCTGTATCACTATTGTCAACTTGTGATCCCTTCACCTGAAAAAAGGATGCAGAGATAATTACTGATACAGCATAAAACAACAGCATAATCTTCATACAATGTTCTGTAGTAACAGGTGGAATGTAAACACATCAATTAATAGAAGGAATTGATAGATATGTTTTGAGAAATACAGCGATACATAACTCTATGCATCTTCTTATAGGGTAACTTCAAATTGCTCGAAATCAAATTCCCTTGTGCATATAAGCATAGGGGTAGTTATCAACACATAACTGCAGAACTTCAGAAATGACTAAATAGTCCTAGGTCTAATATATAAGTCTAATAAGTAACATTTGACTTAATACTAAACTTATCATAAATCACATATTCGGAAAATATTGAAATCTTTATCAGGTAGTTGTATTGACTAGATAGATGTCCGAGGAAAAAAGGCCATTCATATATACAATAGAGCAACTATAAGATAATGAGTCATACTTCTCTTTTGAATGCAAGTTCATGCTTTAAATTAGCAAACGTTGATTCAGAACCCGATGATGAACTTGTCTCCATAGTCATAGTTGACAACATTTTCCCTCCTTCAGATTCAGAAGTAACTTGTCTCCACCCCATTTTTACCATAGTCTTGCCCTGATTCGTAAGTCGATAACCCTGTTCCGGACCAGCAAACAAACATTGATATACTTATAATCTTCACTAAACGAGGCAGTGGATTTGAGATATGGGAGCAGAAGAGCACGATCACCATTCATCGGAAAACAATAAAATTCAAGGGATGTGGTCGTAACAGTTGCCCACAAATCCATGTTGGTCAATATTATATGTGTATAGATTAAAACAGTCGCAAACATATTGACTTTAACACCTCATATCAGCTCAAGTGACTTGCCAAAGCCTACCCTGCACTGACCTTATGATTCGCAACATCTGTTGGTATATCTACATTCAGAAAACAGTTTTGAGGGTGTGTTTTTTTCTTGATTTCATGCAACAGGCCACAGATTATGGGCAAGCACGCCTCTGCTGCAAGTTTAAAATCATCTATAGTACTTTTCCCTCCAACCCTGCAAGCTAGAACTGTGTAACTATTATTCTGATTTCTGAACTCCTGTCTTTAGATGAAGAAGCAGTATAGATTACAAAACACTATAGTAGCAAATCTATGCAGAGCAGGGTTCTGAAGTAACATATTCTATACATACCAATCATATGATATAGAGATCGAAGCTATTCCATTTAAAAACGCTTCTCGAGCCCCTGCTACAGTCCCGGAATATATACTGCATTCAGCAAGATACAAGAGTCATTGCATTAAGGTTACAGGTAAACATATAATATTTGCTAGGACATCAAACTTTAAGAATTATAGGACTCAGAAGGGTCGACATTTCTGTAATGGTACTCGTTGATTTCATAAAAGCATCAAGTTCAAGTACCAGTTGATTTCTGTAATGGTACTCCTTCCTTATATTTATATAGAATGTTTAGACATTTTCCGAGTGGCAACTTATTATTCGAAACATTTACAATATCACTTACATAAAAGCATCAAGTTCAAGTACCAGTTGATTTCATATTACTGCATTTCATATAGAAACAAATAGTACTATGGTTTATTAGGTGCACACTACTAGCTCAATAGAGAAAAACTGCATGGAAAGAAGTTAGGAGCAATTGTACATCCAAAAAACAAATTATCAAAATGACCCAAAAGTCAGATATAGAATTGTTACTGACATGTGATAACCACAATTGCTACCCATATTGATCCCACTGATAACCTGCAGGAAAGAAGATTAAGAATTGGAATGTGGAATTATATCTGCAAAACTTCTTACTGGCACATGCATACACCAACAACTGTAGAGAAGCTATTTTTGTACATATCAATTCTGAGCCATGAAATAAAAGTTCTTACTAAACGATACACATATAGTGATATAGGTGAATAAATTATGCATGTATTAGGCCTGTATTTTTCAAGTTAAAGTTAATGGAATGCAGAGCACATAGTTGCAAAGCACAATGTTACCCTACAATGTGAGAAGTACAATTGGTACATAAGCTTGGTCACCTAATTTGATATAAGAGGACAGGGTGCAACCAAAGCAACATACTATGAAATGTAATTCAAATGCTGACAAAGTCAAGTACCAGATCAGGTACTGATGTGAATAGAGATTTGGAAATTCCTAATGATGTACAATCAGCAGGAGTACCTGCAAGATATGGTATTACATTTAAGGACAATAAAGTAGAGATAAAATGTTTCCACTTGAGAAATGTGTCAATTAGAGTGGGACATTCAAAAAAGAAAATTGTGTCCCTTGGAATGGAACGGAGGGAGTATCAAACCGAAACAAATATAGTTTCAGAAAACATCGCAACCTACCAGAAACTGCAAAAGCAACTGTCCCGCCAATTTCGACTGGCTTGGCAAATAGAGGTTTTTGCCATGTGATGCTATGACTAACTGCAGAATTTTCTCTGGGAATTTATCAATGTAAGAATTATCAGATGAGATTTATTTTTTCTACATAAAACCTGATTGAAAATCATGATTCCATTAGTAGGGGATTCAAACGATCAATGCCATGAAAGGAAGCAAAAAATTTAACTAAAACAATACAAAAATCACAGGAAAAGGAAATCAAAATATAGTGTATCATATACTGAAGAATAATTCTACAATAATTTCGACCTAGTTTGGCACAGTTCCTCTCTTTCTCTCACACACAGATAACATACAATTGCAGACGGAGAAACCAATGTGAGGTGGAAAACATACGAATCAGGAGCGCAAACATAGACGTTAAAACGATTGGAGGAGACGAGGACATGAAGGAGAGCTCGAATTCCTGGAGCATCTATTCCGTCGTCGTTGGTGACCATCACCGTCGGGCGATCGCCGCCGCCGCTGCTCATTTTGGCAATTGATTTTACAGTTATCTCTCTTCTTCCTTTTTGGCGCCAAAAACTTACATTTACATTCCTACTCACACTATCTAAATCTGAGGTATTTCTACCTTTTATAATAGCAATTGATTTGGATGCAATGATCAATTCGCCCATTTTTCGACTCAGAAAAAGAAATGGAGTATAATAATTCTACTATATTTATCAAGATTAGATTATTAACTAAAAGTCTAAAATATAGTACAATTATTTTTAGCCAATAAATATAGTGCATTTTATAGGCGACTATAAAAGAGTAAACATAACTCTATAGATCATGCTGCATTAAATTTACTACGGCGGAATCTTACGTAAAATAAGTTGGTTTTATATTCCTCCTATCCTAAAAAAATACTGAGAGTAACGTTATAAGAAATTAATAAAGTAAAACATATAGAAAGAAAATACGATGGTGTGTTGTTAATAAAAAATAAGGTTTACCTTATTAATGAAAACTTACTGAAATTAGAAAAATCTAATTTTAGGGAATGGTCTAAAATACTAGTAATAAAAATTGACTACTTTTTGGGGATGGAAGGAGTATTTTGGATTTGGAACACTAAATTCTAATACGACAAACTTTTACATGAATTAGATTGATTTAATTGTTAAACTATATGACTGGAATCTATAATGAAGTTACTGCATTAGTTTTATATAGAGCGCATCACAATTGGACATGTTGATGTATGTAATGCAACTTAATTGATGAGATATTTCCTTTTGTGCTCATACATCGAGATCATTGAATATATTTTTATCCCTAGCTCGACACTCCCGTGACGCTTTGAGGGCGTGTTGGCTGTTTCGGAAGAATTAGGGAGTGGTCTTCAGATCGTGGCTACCCTTTCTAGCATATAGTTCGT
This sequence comes from Salvia hispanica, assembly GCF_023119035.1. NCBI lineage: Eukaryota > Viridiplantae > Streptophyta > Magnoliopsida > Lamiales > Lamiaceae > Salvia > Salvia hispanica. Next base: position 7,244,963 of record NC_062965.1, read on the forward strand.
TCGGGTTTGTTTTTTTCCTTTATTCGGTTTCCGGCTCGCCTCCCTTTCTGGCTTGAGCTTTTTGTAGTATTGTCCAATAACTTATACATTGAGATCTTGATAATATTTTTCCATGAAGTAACACATAAATGAAACCATGTATTGTCCAATTCAATAACCAATTTTATATATGGTTCTTCATAAAACATGTGGACGCAAAGTTGGAGTGTAAGAGTGGCGAAAATGATTGTTTTCATTAATATATACATATAAAATCCTTGTAGGTTACAAGATCTTTTACTTAATATTTGAGCAAGTCGACATAAGTAAAACTTTTGATATGATAATGAAAATGGTAATATTAGAAATATGCATCTGTTTTTTAAAAAATGTTGGCAGGTATCTGAAATGAAATTGCATTACCCAACTAGTATTAATTTATTCTGACTGATTGTCTTTTTTTTAATGTTCTGATGATTGTCCAAAAGTGTTACTAAATGTAGCAAATTAAAAAGGAAAAACAAAATCTCAAACGACATTCACCCCCCAAAAAAAGTGATACTAAGCATCTTATAGCTTATAAGCTCGTAATTATATTTATACTAATCAAACTAAGTTCTTAATTAATTATTGTCGGCACGTAATTGTATTTTAAAAGCTTTTAAAGAATATTTAATCAAACTTCAAACGATAACTTTATGTCACAAATATCATGCATTCATTTTCTTGACCACGAAAATCTTGATTTAGCTGGTCAGATGTCACTGTGTAATATACATTTAATTTTAGATGACATGACAAAAAAAATGTTATTTTTATTTATAATTTATATTTAAAAGAATAATGAGTTACGCCAAGATTTTGCAGCTAAAAAATGACACATGATATACTATATTTTATTGATACAAAGTCGATAATTTGTGAAGTTTAATTAAATATTTGGGGAAATTGAGAGATTCATTGTCATTCATTATTTGTAAGTAGTGTGGTTGTGTGTGTCTATTATTAATAGTATTACTATTAAACTATACAGCAGCTTCTGTACAGGAAATAAACAAGCATTTTTTGTAAATTAGGTAAAATGTTGACAATTTTTTTGGAATAAAATATCCAATTTTCAAGGGTCATGTTGCGTTCATGTGAGGCCATGTGAAGTTGCATCTTGCATGTGCGCACACACGATGTGTGCAATAATACATACATGGGTATGTATGTGGTTTGTATTACATGCTTCACCTTCTATGATAAGACAAATGTGGAATGAAGATATAGAAATATATATTATACTAATAAATTGCTGGTATATCAATTTTGAATGGAAAACATCAAAAAGTGTAGTGTCGACGGTTAAATAACCGCTGATTTTTTCAAATATTAAGTGTGGATAAATAAGATTCAAAAATGTAAGAAAATGAGTGTGATTACATACTCAAACAAAAAAACACCACATTTATTGTAGACGAGTGAAAGTTAGAAAAGGCCAGACTTATATAAATAGATGGAGTATATAAAATACTCCTTTCGTCTTATTATTATTATAGGAGTCACATTTGGATTTAAAAAATACAGTACTACAAAAATAGTATATTGAAAAAGTTAGTGTGATATGAGGTTCATTCTTTTATACTCTTAGTTTTATAATAGAATGTGAATGGGTGAGTTAGTGGATATTGGACTTACTTATTATTTATGGTAAAAATAAAATGTAACTCTTATTATGAGATGGACTAAAATGACAAAGTATCTCTTATTGTGGAACGAAGGGAGCAACATGTATCAGCTTATTTGAATTAACACGATACTTATTGAATAATATAATTGCTTAGTTTAAGAAATTAGGACAAATTTAAATTATTATGAAACGAAAAAGTAAATTCAAATCTTTTGAGCTATCTAGAAGAAAAAACCCATACGTTGCAATTATGAACGGCTAATCAACAGTCAAACTCATGTCTTATTAATTGAACTCAACTTCGTCAAATAAGTAACTAAACAAATGTAGTTTCCAAGTTGAATTAATTGTCACTAAAAGACTAATGTTACTTCAAAGGTGACGTTAATACTTGGATAACACTAAATTATGATTCGGTAGGATTTTTCAAAGGTAAAATTGATTGATGATGATACAATGCAGAAAATCTACCAAACTTAATTTTAAAATCATATCTACTTTCCCTAAAAAAGAAAATTCTTACTATTTTATTTGAATAGAATGGTTAGGACTTGGGAGATTTAAATACTACTACTTGGTTAATAAAATGTACGAAAACCAAAAACTCAAACTTTCACCACTTGACTTGGTTGAAAAATCTGAGGTAGGATCTCAATCTTTTATCTATATTGCTTGATATTCACAATTTAAAGTTTCATTTCCTTTTGCTAAAATAATGGGCCTCACCCTCTATTAAATTCTTATAAAATTAATACTCATTCCATCATAATTAATTAAAATAGAGAGAAAGTAAAGTAAAAAATATAATAATGTAGAAGAAACTTCATCTAGATTATTCTCTCTCTTATTTTATTTTCACTCCACTTTAACTATTTATGAGTATCATTTTTCCCAAACGCGTGCCGAAAAGCAATCAATCACTTAAGCTGAGACGAAGGAAGTACTATATTAAAGTAGGACCTATATTCCACTAACTTTTTTCATTATTTTTCTTCACAATTTTTAAGCCAAATTAAATTGGGATTATAAATTGTGGACGAAAAGAGTACTATATTATGATTCGATTTCATCATGAGCTGACTCGTAAGAAGCACATTTTATAATATCACGAATTTATCCGTTAAGAGCATCAGCAGCGGCGGACGTCCGCCGAACGTCAGACCGGCATGCCCGACGTCCGTCGTTGACGCCCGCCATTGGGCGAGGAAGGGACGGACACGGGAGTTCCGCGGTGCTGGCGCGACGTCCGTCGAGACGGCAATGGGACGTCCGCGGTGAGGCATTCGGACGGACGTCCGCAGCGGACGTCCGATACAAAATTTAATTATATATATATAGGAGTGTACTAGTATAACAACTAATTTTAAAGTTACAACGTACATCCAACCACGTGCTGCCACATGGCACGAAAAATGCAATATTGTATACAGAAAAATGCAATACGCATTTGTAGAAGCTATAAATGAATTTCGGCAGATTGCATTTTTGTTATATGCAGATTGCATTTTTTATTGTTAAGTTTTGCATTTTAGATATTGACTGTTTAAATTGCATTTTATATATAGACGGATTGCATTTTTATATGTGAAAATGCAAAACTTAACAATAAAAAATGCAATTTATGTGAAAATGCAAAACTCAACACTATAAAATGCAATTTACATACAACAAAAATGCAATCTGCGAAAATGCATGTACAACTAGATTGCATTTTTGTGTTTAAAATATTGCATTTTTCGTGCCACATGGCAGCACCAGATTGGATGTACGTTGTGACTCTAAATAAGGGGGCACCCTAGTGCTCCCCTATATATATATATATATATATATATATATTTTCAAACTCTATATATACGGCTCGTTAAACTTCATTTCATTCGCACCACTTGTGTTAACAAGTTTCTCTCTCTACGTTTCTTTATGTATTATTATAATGGCAAGTGGCAGTGGAAGTGGTAGTGGTGCGGATGGTAGCGGTGCTAGTGATTGGCGCCAGATCGTTAGGGATGAGCTACGTGCCGCTACGTCTAGAGAGATAAATCGGGCGTTACAAGCGGCCATGCAGCAGCAGCGACAGGCGGCGGTACCTTGACCCATCCATCATCGAACTCAAGTACCTCGGAGATCAACTCCATCATTTGATGTTGGAGTATATTCCATCTTTTATGATAATAGTAATCCCACGTGCATGTGGTATTTTTCGTTTTGTACGTTAAAGTGATCTCATTTACGTAACTTCCTCCGTTCTGCAAGAGAGTGCAATTCTGATTGAACACGAATTTTAATTTAATATATAATTGGTAAAGTAAGGTTGGTGATACAGTGTTAGTCGTGTTAGTCTAATATGTCATACTAAAAAAGAATTGGTGTTTACTTATTCTTTGTTTGATTTTATAGCATTAAGTTTAATGGTTCAATATGCTCCCTCCATCCCATTATAGTAGAAGCGTTTCGTTCTGAGCATTCCTCTAAAAAAAAAATAATAAAAAGAGAGAGTAAAGTAGGATAGATAATAATATAGATAAGACGCATATCTATATTACTCCATTCGTCCACCATTAGGAGTCTCATTTCTTAGCGGCACGAGTTTTAAGAAATGTTAAGAAAAGTGGATGGAAAAAAATGAGTGGAATGTGAGTCTCGTTTGCATATATTAGACCATGTTTATCAGCAACCACCCCACCCAACCCAACCATCCACTTTTTCAATATTTAATGAATTTCTATCTCCTCCACATTATCTTCCACATCATCAATATTCATCCAACCCAACCATACATATTTTCATGATTTATCAATGACCACCCAACCACACTATTATATATATTTATTTTTATATTATTTTTTAATAATATTATTATTACATGAAATACTTATTATTGTAAATTTATAAAAAAAAAAACGTAATAAATGACAAACTAAAAATTATAAAAACAAACAAATAAAAAATATAAATTACAATAATTGAAATACAAAATTGAAAATACATAATTGTATGCAAAACTATAGCAAATGTGGTCTCTATTTATAAAGGAAGAAAAATTATGAATTTTGGTATAATTCTTATAATTTTTTAATATATAAAATTAAAGATATATAAATATTAAAAAAATTATATTAACCAATGCGATTGTGTCATTTGGCACAACCTCGTTGGCTGATAAAGGGGGCAACCAGCCGCCGGTGGTCGCACGAAATGCAACCGCGTTCAAGGTGAGAGAGAGGCCAACTAAAATAGTTTTCTTTTTTTTTTTTAATTGCACTTGACGTGGCGGTCGACCAACCAACACCAATAAACGTTGTCTTACTCTCTCCACTTTAATTATTTATTATCACTTTTTCAAGACGAGTGTTCAAAACGAAACGCTTCTTCTATAGTAGGACAGAGGAAGTATTATCTATTGAAAATATCAAACACAATATTAATTATGTAATTCATTCATTCCAAGTTAGTTGAGATGTTTCTTTTATTGTATGAGAAATTGATGTTTTAAGATTATAATAGCAGAGAATAAAGTATGCAAGCACAAGCAAAAGAGAGAAATTCAAACAAAAGGCGTTTGCAAAAAAAATAAAAATTGATTTACTTATTTTGGGATAACCGAAAAGGAATACGATCCAACTATCTTGAGTTAAAGTCTTAGAGATAGTATACATTTGTCTATAGTTAAACAATGATGAAAAGTATATAGATTCAATCAAAAGTATTTGATCATTTTCATTTTAAAATGATATTACTACTCGTTTTCTTTATATTACCTCACTCCATGAGAGATAGTCTTATTTGTAGATGACACGAGTTATAATGATAAATGGATAAAGGAAGAGAAAATGAGAAAAAATAGATAAAGAATAAGATAAATTAAACTACTATTTTTTATTGATGTCCTAAAATTGCAAAATGAAATTATTTTTTTTGGACGGGAAAATATTTTCAATCTATAATTGCGTGTTCTAGATCAATAAACTCACGACGGAAACCTCCTCAACCATAGTATTCATTATTTATTAACATCCAGTCAATGATCGAATTATATTTAAAATTGTAAATGTGTGAACTGTGAAATGACCCAATCCACAATTGAAAAATAAAAAATTAATCAAACACAAAATAAAAGGGCAAAAATCATTTTTGAAACACAATCTAGAGACAGATGGACAAGGTACACAGCTGAAGTACAGCCATCCCAATCAAGACTAAATCTTGAAAATTTTGAAGCATAATTTCCTGGAAATGCGAAATTCATTTCCTTAAATTACACAATTTTCAATAGTTTAAGGTAAGCCACTTGTGTCATTGCCAGATGACACATACACAATAAGATTAATTCAAATATTTAATTCACTGCTCCTTTGTACGTTGTTGGTCCACTTCTAGCAAGCTGTTTCAGCCCTGTCTATCTTTGAAAAATATGTATATATAAAATTTATACACACACATTAGCAAGAAAAAGGTGTAGTCGTGAGTCAATCAGTGTGTGTAGTGCGTGTGTGGTTTGATATTTCTTTGTTTTTGCCGCTCGTGATGAGATAGAAAGTGATGAAGGAGGAAAGCTAGGAAAGGGAAAAGAAAAAAAAAAGACTTTGTCTTTTTGTGGGGATTTGGAGAGGTGGGAGTGGAGGGATAGAGTTATTCGTTGGAGTTGAAAAAGGGGGTGCCTTTTTCTATTTTTAAAGGTGTAACCTTTTTCAATAATCATTTGTTGAATATTCGATTTTTTTAGCCCCCATTTGTGAAGTAGATCCCTTGTGCTGATTCTTGAATTAGAAATATCTCTCTCTAGACTCTAGATAAGTTTGGAGGAATGAATGGTGGTGTTGATCTTGATTCAGAAGATTCTGAGTTTGTGGAAGTTGATCCCACTGGGAGATATGGAAGGGTATGCTTTCAAATTCTTGAATGTCATTATTTCTTGCTGATTTCTCGAATTTGTGAAATGCATAATCTTTACAACAAAAACTCTAATTTGAGTTATGATTTTGTCTGTGATTGCAGTATAATGAGATTCTTGGAAAGGGGGCTTCAAAGACTGTGTATGTATATCATCACATTAGCCTTTTATGCAGAAATTAGGGAATCATTTAGATGGAGTATATCACAGTTTGTATTAATTTCTGGGCTTATAAGATTTTGCATTATTTTATATTTGTTGCAGTTATAGAGCTTTTGATGAGTATGAAGGGATAGAGGTAGCTTGGAACCAAGTTAAGCTATATGATTTTCTGCAGAGCCCTGAGGATCTTGAAAGGCTGTATTGTGAAATACATCTTCTCAAGACTCTAAAGCACAAGAATATCATGAAGCTATGCACTTCATGGGTCGATACGGCTAACAGAAATATCAATTTCGTGACCGAAATGTTCACTTCTGGCACCCTTAGACAGTGAGTGGTGATCTTGTATTTGGTTGCTGTCTTTGATCTGTATTGATTGAGTTGTTTTAGTTAATGTATTTGTTGATATGTGATGTGTCTTAGGTTGCTTAGTTAATGTTTCTTCTTGATCTGGACTAAATAGGTATAGGTTGAAGCATAGGAGGGTGAATATAAGAGCAATAAAGCATTGGTGTAGGCAGATTCTTCAAGGCCTACTCTATCTCCATAGCCATGATCCTCCTGTGATTCACAGAGACCTCAAGTGCGACAACATCTTCATCAACGGGAACCAAGGGGAGGTCAAGATTGGCGACCTTGGCCTTGCTGCAATCCTCAGGAAATCGCATGCTGCTTGTTGTGTAGGTAAAAAAAATTCCAAGATTCTTGAAAAATCTCGTTGGTGGGATGGAATGTGTTGGTGCTTAATTTCTTGATTCTTCAATAGGGACACCGGAGTTCATGGCTCCAGAGGTGTACGAGGAGGAATACAATGAATTAGTTGACATTTACTCCTTTGGAATGTGCATTTTGGAAATGGTGACGTTTGAGTATCCGTATAGCGAATGCACTCACCCAGCCCAAATTTATAAGAAAGTGATCTCTGTAAGGAATCAAAACTTGTGTCGCGAATGAATGTTGTTTGCTGTATCGTGTGATGAAGTGTTCTTTCTAACTTCATGTTTTAGGGGAAGAAACCCGAGGCTCTATACAAGGTCGAGGATGCTGAGGTTCGTGCATTTGTTGAGAAATGCCTAGCAACCGTCTCGAACAGGTTGTCTGCGTGGGAGCTTCTCAATGACCCCTTTCTTCATATAGATGATTACATTTATGACATGAGGCCACCGACAGGTTATCAGAGGGACTACGACGAGTTAGGCCCCATTTTGAGCCAACATCTTATGAGTACTTATCATAGCACCAGCAGCTCTTTAGTCAATGGCTGCAACAACTATCTTGGCTATGAGCCGGAGAATGACCTAGACTGCAACTCAGTGGAGTATGAGGGCAACGAGATCGAACTGTTCACGAGCCATGAGGACGACCACGGGGGAAATGTAGACGTGGTGATCAAAGGGAGGAGAACTGAGGACGACAACATCTTTCTTCGACTCAGGATCGCAGACAAAGAAGGTAAAAAGATTTGTGATAAGTATAGTTTCTATTTTATCAACTTAAATATTTTTCTTAAAAATGTCCTCTACTTATGGTATTTTTTAAAATCCCAAACTTTGGATAACGTCGTTAACTGTGACACGAATCAAGAATCGCAACGGAAGAGATGAATACCTTGCTAATTCTTGTTTCTTGCTGCCAAAAGAAGTACTAGTGGTTTAGTTCATTTTTGTTGATTATGAGCATGGATGTTTGGTCTATACATTGCAGGCCCCATTCGCAACATCTACTTCCCGTTCGACACTGAGACCGACACAGCCCTGTGTGTGGCGACTGAGATGGTGGCGGAGCTTGACATCATGGACCAGGACGTGACTGAGATTGCCAAGATGATAGACGGTGAGATCGCCTTGTTGGTGCCCGAGTGGAGAAGCGGGGTCGGTTTTGAAGACAGCAGTCCCAACAACAAGACCATAAACCGATGTCACATCTGCACCTCAGATGGCTCCGATGCAGCAGGCTACTCCTTGCAAGTCCTTCAGTGCCCGAAACACGGATGTGGGGCCGTGCACGGACGTTTTGAAGAGATTACGTACCCCTTTGAAGGGGACGAGCAGCAGTAGCAAACTGATTTCGGATATTAAGCGCGATAACAACTTGACAGTTGAAGAAGCAAAAGGCTTGCCATTCGTCTCAACCGAGGCTGGAATGAAGGGAGGGTGGTTCTGAGCCAGCACACGAGCTCTTGTAGTCCGTTGCAGCGCATCTCCGTCCTCAACCATTGCTCGCTCAGACGAGGCAACGGGCGTGTAAAGCATATACTTATAGTAAGTACTGAGGATTAGGGAAAGATGTCAAGTTATGATAGTTTTGGTGCAGCTGTGTAGATTGTGAGCTTGAATGGAAGAAGGTACACACACTCAATGCTCAGAAATATGAAAATTTTGTATCAGAAATTAATATGTTAACATTTATTATTGATATTGATTTGATCACTCTATTTACTAATGCAGTTCATCCAAATCAAAGATTGGTTGATAAATATGGAATTTATATGTTTTTAAGGAAGATTTGACTTGTTTTAAATGTATAATATATAATTTGTGATTGGGTAATGATTTATTAACAAACATTGTACATACAAAATGCCCTTATATTTTAAATCGGTTTTTATTTAAAACGGTTTTATTATTTTCTTACTAATATACCCTTTTATATATATATATGGAAAATTATGAATATGTGGAAGATCAATACAATATTTATGGAAATTTCATAAATTAAGATAATTAAAATTTATCTAGCCAAGATTGTTGCTTATACGTATGTTTTAAACAAATAAATATACTACTACTAATATTTAGCACTAATCTATCGTTAAATTCAAAATTATAAGATTACATATCTTAAAATTTTTATACTTATTTTTTGTGTATTAACAGTAAAGTGATGAAAACAAAAAAAAAAAGTTACTTTATAATTTTAAATTAATATTATATAGTATAAATTTAAGGGGGGAAAAATCAAAAGTTTAAAAGAACCAAACTCCAATATAGTAGTATCAATTAATTATATACGAATAGAATAGTAAAGACTAAAAAAAGATAATGTATAATTAGTATTATTTTAGTGAATGATCATATTAGAAAATTATACATCTAGTTGTTTATATAGCTTAAAATTTTAGTGATAAGTTAATAATAAAATAATTAAATGTGAATGATAATTATTTTTTTTTAATTAAACATAAAATATTTTTTTCCCTCACAGGATTTTATGTGATAGTACTATTATTATTTTGTGAGTTAAATAAAAAGAGAAAAAAGTAAAAGAACAAAAAATAGAGATGATGTTATTTCTATTTTAGCAAATGTGTCATTTTTGTGGGACAATTCAAAAAAAAAATCATTTTTAATAGAACAAGTGGAAAACTTTTGTTGGATGATAACACAAAGAAATTAAAAATATTTCATTTTTAAAATAAAATAATTGGATGAGAATGAATATTATTATTTCGTTGGATATTAACACTTAAAAGTAAAGTATGTGTACGTGGATGTATATTTCGTTGAATATACATCCACGTAGTCGTTTTTATAACTTAAAATTTTATTGATTATTTAATAAGCACTATTCTAGGAAGCGAATAACTAATATTATTTTGTTAGATGATAACACTAGTATATATACATGTAATCATTTTTATAACTTTAAGGTTTAAGAATTATTTAACAAAAAAAATAATTAGATGTGAGTGACTATTATTTCATTGGATGATAACAATAAGAAATTAGTACTATATATACATGTCGTTTTTATAACTTAGATTTTTAATGATTTTTTATTAATAAAATAATTAGATGTAAATGACTATGATTATTATGTTGAATGATAACACTAAGAAATTAAATATATGTTTTTTCATAATTTAGAATTTTACATAATATTAAAGTAATTATTTGATGACCATGATTATTTTGTTGGATGATAACACCAAATATATATACATGTAGTCGTTTTATAACTTAGAATTTTAAATAATTTAAATAAAATAATTGAATAAGAATGACTATGATCATTTCGTTGGATGACAACACTAAGAAATGAAGTATATATACATGTAGTTGTTTTTATAACTCAAAATTTTTATAGATAATATTATAATAAAATAATTTGATGCGAGTGATTATGATCATTTCGTTGGATAATAACACTAAGAAATTAAGTATATATAGATGCAATCGTTTTATAACTTAAAATTTTAAAAATTATAAATAATTGAATGAGTATGACTATGATTATTTCGTTGGATGATAATACTAAGAAATGAGGTATATATACATGCAATTTGTTTTTATAAACTTAGAATTTTAAAGATTATTTAATAACAACACAATTAGATGCTAATGATAATCATTTTTTCGTTCGAGGATAATATTAAGAATATTTATACATATAGTCGCTTTTATGATTTTAAATTTTAAGATTATTTTATAATAAAATAATTTGGTATTAATGACTATTAGATGAGTGAATTAAAAATTGGTATGTATCAGTTCTAAAGCAAACTCAAACGATATACTCCCTCTGTCCCGAAGAGTAAGCACTATTTCCTTTTTTGTCCGTCCCCAAAGAGTATGAACATTCCAATTTTGAAAATTCTCTTCTCTCTAATGAGGTGAGACTCATTCTCCACTAATAATGTTTAAAAAAACTTTCTCTATCTATCTTTCTTTTACTTTACCAATAATGCATTAAAACTCGTGCCGAACTTAAAGTTCATACTCATTGGGGACGGAGAGAATATAACCTTTTATATTATTGTTTGAATATTAAATAAAATTCTCCATCGTAGAATGTAAGTCAACTTGGAATCCTTTTATAGTAGTAGTATTTTTGCAAATTTGAAGTGAATCTATAATATCTTGCTAAAAGTATTGTAAATTTTTAATTAAATTTATTTTAATTTATTCCTAATCAAAATATTCATCCGAAAATTATGAAATCATGAACCATATGAATCTAGCTAATTTGAATTTTTATAAAAAGGAGAAGAAATATCCTCATTTTTGTTAATGAAAGAAAAAATTATGTAACGGTTTGTATGCATAATCAATTACTAATCATTCCTTAAATACATAAATATTGATTATGAGAGACTTAATCTTTCCTAAATAATCAATAAAAGGGTAGATATGTAATAGGTTACATTTTAAAATGTAAAATACCTTAAATGTCCAATTTTATATATACAATGTTAATTTATCACTACCCTTTGTGATTATGGTATACTTTGATGTTTTGACATTTTATTGAGTTATGAAGGTTAAAAGACTAATAAAGGGCGAAGAAATGGAAGAGGCAATGTTTGGAACCACCCATCGGAACACAAGCCATCGGTCTGCATCGGAACACGCCCAGCAGTTCGCCGAGAGTTGCGCCGAGAGACCGAGAGCCAGTCAGCAATCCATTGAGATGCAGTCAATGGACGCCCGCTGAGACTGAGAGGCAACTGTGTTGAGCCCTAATTCGAGCCAATTCTTGCCATTTCAAGCTCCAATTATTATCAAATTTGCTAATAAGCCTCCAAGAGTAAGATCACAAAAATGATACACAATGCATGATTAAATATCATTACAAGTATTCTCTTAATGGTGCATGTTTGTGAAGTTAGTAATACCAAGATAGAGAATTATATATGGACATTTCTAATTGTTTGATATCATAGTTAAACTTAACTCAAAGCCCAATATAAGACCAGAGCCCTATCTATTCTTACCAAAATTATAACATTAACCTTGTTTATGTATCTCACCAATTTGTCAAGTTAAGCCATGTTATTTAATATACAATACAAATTTAGATAATTTCTTTTCTATCAAACAACAATAGAAAAATATCATATCTTTGCATATCTTGACATGAAACTCGTATTTCTTATCTTGTTTTACATATCTTCTCATATCTCATCTTTTTTATCAAACGAAACTGGACAAAATGGCCTTTAGGCAAAAAATAATGGACATGCAATTGTTTTTAAAAAAATAATTGTACGGAGAAATTTAGAAAAAATATAAAATAATGCAAAAAATTTAAGAAACATACTTAAAATTATGTTAAAATCATAGTAGAAAAAATTTAAAAAAAGGTTAAGTAGTTGTAGGCTTTATCTGGGCCGTTACTGTGTGAGTTTGAAAAATGATCCATTTAATGTCTGTTTCAAGGAATGAGCCCAATTTAGACCCGTTTCATTTAACTGATAAACCCAACCTGAGTTGAATTTTGAGATCTAATTGAACTTAATAACAATTCTCAAGCTGATGGTATCGTCATTTAAGCAATATTGACGTAAAAAGTGAAATACTTCATCATAACGTATTATTTATTTATAATAGTATTCTATTTAATCAATTTCCATATTTGTTTGATTTTTAAAAATTACTCCGTACTAGATTTAATAGTAATACTATTATTTAATTGTACCTTAATAAAGGAAGAAACCTTTGAACAAATTTATACAACAGAACTTCATTTGAAACCTAAAAAATTAAAATTTAATTTACAACCTATTTCGAAATCAACTTCAAATATGGAGTAGTAAATACTACTCCATATGTCCCACAAAAGATATAACATTTGTGGAACGACACGAGATTTTTGGAGGTTTTGTTTTGTGTGTTAAATGGAGAGAGAAAATATAATTTTTATATTTATGTGAGAGAGAACTTTATCCAAAAATTAAAATATGACATATTTTATGGGACAAACTAAAAAAAAATGTGACATCGGAGGGAGTACTAAGTAACTTTCTCAATTCAATTCCAACATACGCACATAGTACTATTAATTAAAAGGCTTTGTAATGATTATTAGTATTTATTAGTATAAAATGCAGATTAAACATTCCACCACTAATCAAATTGTCTTAAATTTTTTTAAAAAAAACAGCCCATCGTCTCCCCTGTCCTTAAGTCAACAACAGACCACTATTCCAAGTCCAAATTCACACATAAAAGCAGCATAATCTCTATGTATGCTGTCTAAGTAAGAGCCTATGATAAATACGATGAATAAATAAATTGGGTTTCTTTTAAAAATCAAAAGTTGGTGCATGTTTTCAAAATAATACAAAATCACTTGTCAAAATAGAATCTTTTTGTTCATGCAAAAAACTTTTTTATAAAAATTCATACAATAACATAGGTAGCAAATTTTTGAAGGAGTTAAGGATCTTCTTGGAAGTAAAGAACTGCGAATATTAGCTCATAAAAATCAGCAAGCCATATTCAGGTTTTTATGTTACCTAAATTTTCAAAAAAATCTTAAGGTTATACTCCATAGTTCCTCCGGTCTTCTAAAGTTAGAAACTCTTGAAACAATATGAGTTTTAATGCAAAATTAATAAAGTAAGCATATAGAAAGAAAAGTGTGTCAATGAAAAATGAGTTCCTAAAAAAATTTTTCTTGCAATAAGTTTTATTTTATGGGAGTATACTAAAAGGGAAATAGTTTCCATTTTTGGGGACGGAGTATTTAATACTCCATGTTCTTAATTATTGTAAACTAAGCTATTGAGTAGCACAATTTATACAACTAAAAAAAATCTAAAAGAAAACTATAAAATCTAATTTTGTTAACATTCATAGAGATCAATCTTTGCAGATGCAATAGGGGCTTCATTTCTCTCTCTCAAATCCTATATATATTTACACAAACACGAAAAGCAAATTGCAAATTGTCTCTCTCCGATTCTAATTTATAATTTCCTTTCGCTTTTGCTTTTGCCGGAAATTACACAACGTCGTTAAAATTAATCTCGCCGCCGACAGGCTCCGGATTTCCGGCGAGGTAAAGACAATTACATATTGCTTAATTATCAGTTATTCTCGAGCATGCTGCGTTCTTACTTTCGCTTTAGATCTGTCGAAGCTCGGGAACATAATTGAGTTCGATAAAAATTGTTACTTTGGCGATTTAGGGTGAGTTCTTGTCGAATTTAGCGCAATTTGGTTGGAATTTAAGGGGCTTGTTATGTATGTTGTGTAGTTGATGCATGTAATGGAAGGGAGAGTAGGATCGGGAGTGTTGAAGAAGAAGAGTTCGTCTGGATGTTTGATCATAAAAAAGGCGGGTGCGAGTAAGAATTCGGGGGGTGGATTGGGGGGTTTGGGTGACAGCAGTAGTAAGGGGGGAAAGAGGGATAGATTGGTTTCCAGTGGATCGGATTCGAGTTCGAGCTCTAGCAGTGATGATGATGAGTGTTTGGAGTTTATGAGAAGAAAAGTGAACGAGAAGAGATTGAAAGGCTCGACGGGCAATGCTGAGAAGAAGAGGAGTAGGTTGGATTTGTTTGAGTTTGATGAGTACGATGAATTTGATGGGAAGAAGATGAGGAATGAGTTTACGCAGGATAGATGGAGGAGGGTTGAGAGGAATGATGTTGGGAATGTGAAGGAATCTACTGGTACTTCGAATAGGAATCTTGTTGCGGATAAGAGGAAACACGGTTCGTATTTCAATGGTTCTAGTATTGGAAGGAGTAAGAATGCAGGGTGTAGTGGCACGGGGAGTAAAGGATTTGGTTCATCCGATGATGAAGCAAACATGCCAATTTCTTTGTTGAAGATGAAATATAAGGAGACCGCTGGTGAGTCGATCAGGCTTCAGGGGAAGAACGGGGT
Source organism: Salvia hispanica (assembly GCF_023119035.1). Taxonomy (NCBI): domain Eukaryota; kingdom Viridiplantae; phylum Streptophyta; class Magnoliopsida; order Lamiales; family Lamiaceae; genus Salvia; species Salvia hispanica. The sequence continues at coordinate 7,260,282 of NC_062965.1, forward strand.
GCTGAAGGTTATGGTTAATAAGAAGAAAAAGATGGATTTTCCCTCTCAGCATAAGAATCGTGAACCTTTGGTGAAAGACTCAGTGGTGGGTTTACCAGTTAATCCAGATTCAAAAACAGCTAAAAGTCCAGGCTTGCTAGTTGGCAAGGAAAGAAGTGGTGGGAAGGAGAAAGAGGAGACAAAATTGGAAAAGATGAAACCTACTTCAGTTAAAAACAGGAAGGCTAGAGATTCAGGTGTTGATGTGACTGATATAGTGTTGGCAATGCCCACACCTAAAGCTTGTAGCTCAAAGAAAGCAGTGAAAAAGGAGTCAGAAAGGTCTCCAAGCACTGAAATTTCTCCTCCCGTTAAAGGCAAAGAAGGTAAAGAAGGAAACACGAAACGCGGTGGAAGTACTGAAAAGCAAATGTTGCGTGAGAAGATAAGAGGGATGCTGATTGATGCAGGGTGGAGTATAGATTATAGACCAAGACGAAATAGAGATTACTTAGATGCTGTGTACATCAACCCTAGTGGAACAGCCTACTGGTCGATTATAAAGGCTTATGATGCATTTAAAAAGCACTTGGAGGAAGACAACGATAAAGTAAAAGCAAAGGTTGGTTCCCCCTCACTTGCTCCTATCTCTGAAGATCTGATAAGTAAACTTACGAGACAAACCAAAAAGAAAATTGCTGAAGAAATTAAAAGAAAGAGACAGGAAGATAGCATGACTAAGAGTACTAAGAAGTCTGCTGTAAAAGAGGCTGAAGAGAGCTCAGACAGTGATCAGAGTGAGGAGCGGCTAAGTTCTTATATGAAACAGAACAAGAAGTTGCGGAAAAAGTTGTGTAAAGTTGATCAAGGTAGTGACAGTGATTCAAGTGACGATTCACTTGATAGGAGGCCAAAAAAGGTCAAATTTGAAAAAACTTCCACTTCTTCCAAGTCTATTCCCATACAGGGAAGAACAAGTAAAGTAATTGGGAGATGCACCCTCCTGGTACGTGGTTCTGACCAGGAGGGTAACTCAGAATTTGACGGATATGTTCCATATAAGGGAAAAAGGACAGTGTTGGCATGGCTTATTGATTGTGGGACGGCAAAGTTAAGTGAAAAGGTGCAGTATATGAACCGCAGAAGGACAAAGGTTATGTTAGAAGGTTGGATTACAAGAGAAGGAATCCACTGTGGTTGCTGCAGTAAAATCCTTACAGTCTCAAAGTTTGAGATACATGCTGGTAGCAAGCTGCGTCAGCCTTTCCAGAATATATTTTTGGAGTCTGGATCCTCCCTTTTGCAATGCCAAATTGATGCGTGGAACAGTCAAGAGGAGTCCTTGCGTCGGGATTTCGTCACTGTTAATGCCAATGTAGATGATCCAGATGATGATACATGTGGTATTTGTGGTGATGGAGGGGACTTGATCTGTTGTGATGGTTGCCCATCAACTTTTCATCAAATCTGTTTAGGAATACAGGTACTCATTAGATTTGTTTTGGGCTCATGGTACTCTCTAGTTTATAGTATAACATTCTCTTGGAACTTGAACATGTTAGTTATTTCATTTTCCTTTTATTTGTGAAATCATTTTTGCTTGTGCTTTCTGATATGTAATATACTTGTATAATTGTGTTATCGAGCACCGTCCATGGGTGGTCTACAAGCGTGGGAGTCGGGCGGTTGCGGGTTATCATTAGCTGCTGCAGATTATTATCTTTAGTTGTTTATTCTTTATTTTGAGGAGTAGTATGTTAGTAGCACTTTACGAATGAGTCCGTTCAGGAGTAGGAGTCTTTAGCAGTCTTTATATATATAGTTTCTCGATGATTGAGAGGGCATGCTTGCAATTTGTGTCTGTGAACAGGTTTTATGTCTGCCTCACTGAGGATTTCTATTTTTTTATTTCTTTTATTCGATTGTTTTCCATCCTCTCGGCTTTACTCTATCAAATTGATGGTTTGCAGTCTCCTCGTGAAGTATCATTATTTCCTAATCCTTGTTTACAATCATTAAGTCTTAGATTTGTTTTTCTTTACAGTTCAGGTTCTTATTACCCTTTTAATTTCAGATGCTTCCTTCAGGTGATTGGCACTGTCCAAACTGTATATGCAAGTATTGCGGGCTAGCCAATGAAAATACAGCTGAAGAAATTGATATCAGTGATGGTGAACTTAATAGATGCAACTTCTGTGACAAAAAATGTAATTGTGTTTCTCTTAGGCTGCAGCTCTCATTCAAGCACCCCCCCCCCCTGCCTTACAATCCTTTTCGGCGTTTTAGCCAATAATCTGTGCTTAAGTTTCCTTTATATATTACTTTGTGCAGATCACAACTCATGCAGTGAGAGGGCACACCCCCAACCAAATTCTTGCATTACATCTTTTTGTGGGCTGAAGTGCCAAGAGGTATTTAATAAATGTTTCTTTTCAGAATCAATAGTTAGAATCATGACACGGCGGTGTCTTATATTACTGTTTCTGCATAAGGGTTTGAAATGCCACAGGTTGAAACAAAAATCTAACACTTAGTACTAATAGTTTACATCTGGAAGATGCAGTCTCATCATTAGCCTGAAAAATGAAGATACTGTACTTTGATTTGATTTAACGATGTCATTCATTTCATTGTTATTACTTATTATGAATATGGTGGAATAGAATCACCAAACTGCAGTTCCTTGCTTAATAAAACTATTCATTTAACCTTGACTATGTGTATTGGATAGAAATTTTAATCAGATTCCGATAACATCAACTTTATCTATTAAAGCTTCATTGTATATTCTATCCTTGTTCTACTAAGTGGACGTGTTTGGGAAAACGGATCTTTGCTGAAATCAGCAACAACTTCTCTATCTTCTTTCTTAGTTATGTAACTACACAAGTTGAAAGGAAAACTGATATTCATTGAACAGCACATGAGATTCTTCACCATGATTATTTCATATTTTCATGAAATTTTGCAGGCAGTATACTACACTGTATTCAATATATTGTTTTGATGTTTGAATGTTTCATATATAATGTCGTATGCAGTAAAGATCAGTTTCCTCGTATGTTCTTTGTTATCCTTGTGGAATAGGAGTAAATTATAAGCTTCCTCATGTCTTTCCTTTTTTTGGTTTTGTAGATATATGATCACTTACAGAAAATTCTTGGAACCAAGCATGAATTGGAAGCTGGAATATCATGGTCCATTATTCAACGATCAGATGTCTCAGATGCATCGCAGCGTGGATTTCCTTCAAGGGTTGAGTGCAACTCTAAGTTAGCTGTTGCATTATCTGTTATGGATGAGTGCTTTTTGCCTATCATTGACAGGAGAAGTGGGATAAATATAATCCATAATGTGGTCTATAATTGCGGGTAAGAAATTTGCAACTGTGCTAATTCCGATATACACAACAATTTTCTTCATCATCTCGTACTGTCACACCTGGATCTTATTGGTTCTAACTAGTGCTTGCAAAAGTTTGTTTGGGTATTTATAACCTTGCACAGATTGCAACCATAGGGGAGCACATAAATTTATTAGTCAACTGCTACATGTGGATAGTGTTGTGACTGTCGTCTGATTAAGTGTTTTTTGGTAACTTAGTAGATTTAGGATTGTATTTCTTTCATAGTTCAGCCAACTTTTGTTTATTTTTGTATCAAATTAGAGCTTAAACTGAGCAAGCAAAACAACATGCAATTACTATGATCTTTATATGTTTAACTTAAGCATTTACAGTTGTGCTTTAAAATCACTACTTTATTTTATAAAAGTCTAGTTCTTTCATCCCCATCTCCAAATAGTTCATTCGCTTTCCTGTCATCCCTATTCTTTCACATTTTTTCCCATTTTCTCTCCCCACCTCCACCTAAAAAAATATTCAATATATCCAATTCTTTACCCTGGGGAACAGCATATTGACGATTATATGACTCTTATCCTGCAGATCAAATTTCAATCGGCTGAATTATCGTGGCTTTTATACAGCAATAATGGAACGCGGTGATGAAATATTAGCCGCAGCGTCAATCAGGTATTGAAACAGCACTTCTGATATGGACCGTGGGTCCGTGTTTATATAAATAATATTGTCTCCTTGAAGACGCAAAATATGTTTGTGGACAGCTTTCTTTGATCCTCCTGATAATGCGAATTGTACGACCAATCGATTTCCAGAGCATAGCATGTAGTTGAGCAAGTAATGTGTTTGGGTTAAAGTGAATGGCTTGGTTTTCTCCTCTCTCTAAACAAGCATTCAGACAACATTGCGCCACCACCATCTATTATAGGGCTTTTATTATGTAATCAAAATCTTATTTTCAACTTTAGGTTTATATGCAAAACAATTCATTGCTACTGAGATCTATATTGGCCCATAAATTGAATTTTTCATGTCCCTGTTAGGCTCCATGGAGATCGTCTTGCTGAGATGCCATTTATTGGGACTCGCGAGATCTATAGGCGTCAAGGAATGTGCCGGCGACTTTTGTCTTCAATTGAAACTGTAAGAATCATACTCACTTTTGAAGTCTGTTATGCTCATACCATCAAATAATGCTTCTCTCCGGTGTTAATGTGAATGAATGCTGCCAAAAATCACTTGAAGAAACTTCAATTTCATTGGGCACGAGCTATTCCGCACCTCCTATATTTTTGCTTTCAGGGATTCTGTAATTGTTGCTGAAATACTTGCATCAATTCTTGTCATTCTAGGAACTTGGTTCTCTCAATGTCAAGCAATTGATTATTCCTGCCATTTCGGAGCGCATGAACACATGGACTGATGTATTTGGTTTCCACGAACTTGAGGGTGCCCTTAAGAAAGAAATCAAGTCCATGAATATGTTGGTATTTCCAGGAACGGATATGCTGCAGAAACAGTTGGCTAAGAAAGAAAAATTCGATGGTAACAGTTTTCTATATTTTCTTAGGCTTATCCTTCCCTTCTATCTGCAGCTAGCAATAATTGAATGATTTTGTTTTATTAACTCCGATACACTTTTTTCTTCTATGTTGTCCGAGCTGTGTTTTAACTATATTTTTCATGTAAGTAGGCGCCATGGTATCTGAACCAACTATGAACCAGCCTCCATTGCTTTCTTTGGTTGAGAAATCTGAGGCTAGTTTGTCCGAGGATCAGAATACACGGGTGAGCAGTGACTCTGGGGGGTGCCCGACGTCCAAGAGCTGTGATGAAGTTGATGCTCTGGATTCCGAGTCTCCCATACCATCTATTCCTTCGGACTCTGTTAGTGAAAAAAAGCAGAAAGAGTCCTCTGATAATTTGAAGTGTTCTTCCATCCCTGCTGGAGATGGTAACCACTCCGACGAGGGGCACAGATCATTAGAACCTCCTTCAGATGGTGATTCTTTCCCACCACCGGTGGAGGCTGTAGAAGAAGATGCATGCAAAATTGAAGATTCTACAACTCCAACTTGCTCGGAGAAGGCTTCTGAAGATGCCACCCTGTCGAAAACTGCAAGTAATGGTTGTGCCGGATCCTTGCCTGCCTCTGTTTCTGATATTTCTGTGGAGGTTAACAATGGAGCTTCAAATGGTGATGACGAAGAAAGTGTTGTGCCATCGATTGCCCATTTGGATGTTGAAGCGTTTGATGCAAAAACTGATGGTGTAGATCCAGGTGTCGTCCAGGACACCCCTGATCACGCTGAAAGTGATAAACCCGATAGAGATGCAAGAAATGATGGTGTCAGTCCAGATGTCATTCAGGACACCCCTGACCGCGCTGAAAGTGATGCAAACACCGATGGTGTCAATCCAGGTGCCACCCTGGATGCTCCTGATAGCAATGAAAGTGATGAACTGGACACAGATGCAAAAGCTGATGGTGTCGTTGAGGACACCTCTGATGATGCACAACCTGATAGAGATGCGAAGAATGATGGTGTCAGTCCAGATGTCGTTCAGGACACCCCTGACCGGGTTGAAAGTGATGCAAAAACCAATGGTGTTGATCCACCTGTGGCCCAGGATGCTCATGATCGCGATGAAAGTGATAAACCTGAGACAGATGCAAAAGCTGATGGTGTTGTCCAGGACACCCCTGATCGTGCTGAAAGTGATCAGCCTGACGGAGATGCAAAAACTGATGGTGTCCCAGGTCCCGTCCAGGACGCTCCTGATCATGCTGAAAGTAATAAACCCACCGGAGATGCAAAGTCCGATCCAGGTGTCATCGAGGACACTCCTGATCGAGATGAAAAAACAGATTGTGTCGATCCAGGCATTGTCGAGGACACACCTGATCGAGATGAAAAAACAGATTGTGTCGATCCAGGCATTGTCGAGGACACTCCTGATCGGGATGAAAAAACGGATTGTGTCGATGTAGGTATTGTCGAGGACACTCCTGATTGCGCTGAAACTGATGAACACAGCTCAGAGAGCTAGATATCGGCTAAAGGATATTGCAGCAACGGAGAACCATGTCCGGTGGTTGTGCCGTTGGAGCCACTTCCGGAATAATAGACGGTTTCAGATGAGATATGAAGATGACGATTGGAGCATGAGCTTCGATTTCAGAGAGTTTTGCAACAATTTTTATCATGCCGCGGAATAATTAGATGATAATAGGGACTGAATATTGTGGCCTTAACTAATTTTGTGATAATTTTAGTAGTATTAGTAGGTACTCCTACAAGTGTAGTGTGTGCATATGTGTAGATGATTTTTGGGGGGAACTCATTTTTAAAGCAGCAACACCTGATTTTCTCATACCCCTTAGTTGTCCATTATAAATACAAACTTGATGAGTTATTTTGTGTTTATTTGAGTTATACTATGCTCATATTCAAGTCCAAATTATCATTTAATTTTCCCTTTCCATTTGAAATTAAAATGGCGAGGTTTATAATTATATAAGAAGGGATGTATTCAAATCCTTTTCATATCTTTTGTCATTTTTCCTCTTAATTCTAGTCCCACGATTTTGTCATCTGACGGTTAGATTAATGCCACGTGTCATTTAATAATGCACATTTTCATTCTAATAATGCACAGCGGCTAATAATGCAAACATTATAGACTAATAATGCACATTTTCATTCTAATAATGCACAACGTCTAATAATGCAACATTATAGACTAATAATGCATTGATCATAACCATTCAAATTCAAATTCAAGGATTAAGGGCTGAGATTAAGAAGAAAATAGGTTGCAAAGGTAAGAGGTAATAAACTACTATGAATGCGACTTTATATTTTTAAAAACGTTATACCTAAATCTATATCCGTGCAACCGTGCTCCACCAGTTGCCGACGCTCTCCGCCGTCGATTCCGGTTAAGTTTCCTCCGCCTATGGAGCTCTCAATCCCTCACCGTTCCCTCACCCATTCCAATCTCTCTCACTCGCACCCTCGTACCTCTCCAGCTCACTCCTTCCAGCGCGTTCTCCTCCCCGCACACCTTCTGCAGCGCAAGGTACACATCCTCTCCACTCACCTCCCATCGTCTTCAATGGATCCCGCGGTCACTCGCGCGTCCGAAACTAACGGCTCGCCGGCGGTTGCTTCAGCGCAAGGTTTATTTTTAGTTTTTATGACTATTTTTATTTGTGATGGCGCCGCCGCCTCTGATAATTGGTGGGAACTGCAGGGGGAAGAATTGGAGAGGTTAAGAGGGTTACGAAGGAGACTAATGTGAGTGTCAAGATTAATCTGGATGGTGACGCCGTTGCTGAAAATAATACGGGCATTCCCTTTCTCGATCACATGCTAGATGTAAGTTTATGGAGTAATAATTATGTTCATAACTAAAAGAAATTATATTTTTGGGGCAATTTGAAGCATTTTGGTACTTTTATGCAACTGTGATTATGGAATTGTTGTTTGGTTTGGATGTTGAGGGTTGATTTTTATATTTGTGTCAGCAACTTGCTTCACATGGATTATTCGATGTTCACGTGAAGGCTGTTGGGGATGTTCATATCGATGATCATCACACAAACGAAGATGTTGCCCTTGCAATTGGGACAGTAAGATTCCAAAAAACAGTTTCCAGTGTTTTAGTTGCATCATAGTTGACCTTACAACTTACAAGAGATTCTTAGACTGCGTTCTTTTGTTTCGGGTGTTGTGTATGATGTTTGCTCAAACTTTTACAATCCTCTCAGTGTTTGCCTTATCATTCCAAGTGGTTAGTTCGGAAAATCAACATTGCTCACGCTGATTTTTCATGCAGGCTATGCTGCAGGCTCTCGGTGATAGGAAAGGAATCAACCGTTTTGGGGACTTCTCGGCTCCTCTTGATGAAGCTCTTGTACATGTTTCACTGGTATGATACTGTAATGCTTCCAACTCCGAAAGCACAAACAACGGAAGTACTATAAATAGGGAGGGGTTATTCTACAAACAACACATAGACAATAAACTAGGAATCATTTCCAGCCCTTAGATCATGAAGATCTACGGTATGGTCCTGGGTTCGATCCCAAATGAGGCAAAATTTTCAACAATGAACATAGTTGTGACTTGTACATCTATGTTGTACTGTGGTAATTGAGCACATAATTTAAGGGTTAAAATGTATAAGCAGTGTTTCGTTATTTACCAAGTCTAACAATTCTGTTTCCGTCTCAGTTGGATTATGGTATTATAGGCATTCTACAATTTTCATTTCAGAATAGTTTTGTAGGATCTATCTGGAAGGCCACATTTGGGTTATGATCTGCACATACCGACAGAAAGAGTAGGAACTTATGACACACAGGTATTCTTTGCTCTGTATGTACTTGAATTCCCCTAGCATTCCATCACTCTGTTATGCAATCTGATATTGCCTTAAACCGTTGCTTTGCACAAAATAATATGTTCTCAATGGCTTTGATTTTTTACCTGTATATTCACCTGATTCGAACATTTTTCTTTTATAGCTGGTGGAGCACTTCTTTCAGTCCTTGGTTAATACTTCCGGAATGACACTACACATACGACAGGTAAACAATTCGTCCTAAGTTTTTGACTTTTGTCTAGATTACAGTGAGGTACTGGGTCTAGGGATTTTAATTGCCAAATTTATGTTTCACGGCATTCTTGCCAGAAAACTAAATGCAATTACAGTAGCTCCTTAGGTTTAGTGGATTAACACAGCACACCTCTAGTTTGCTTATATCATTATTGCTTTCATTTCAGCCACAAACTGTAGGTATTCTCACAAAAAATTATTCCCTAACCTTCAAGATTAGAGTAGGTTTTATCATAAACACGTCTTTGTAAGTTTGTATGAATAACTTCTTTAGACACCCCTCAGTATGTAAGAATCAGACATGAAGTAACAAACTTATTTAACCTTAGTTAAGGTGTGTCAGATCACTTCTATGATTTCAGAATAGTGAATTTTGTTTTTTTGGTTTTATTAGCTTGCTGGGAAAAATTCTCACCACATCATAGAGGCAACTTTCAAGGCCTTCGCAAGGGCTCTCCGCCAAGCAACAGAGTATGATCCTCGCCGTCGTGGAAGTATTCCAAGGTCTGTTTTTAAACCCCAAAATTCAAACAAAAGTTGTGTTCACCAAAATTTTATGAACCAGATACTTTAGTTCTGTTAGGTTCTTAATTATGCAACAGTTTGTGGGCCGGCCAATCTCAACTCTTCATTTTATCTGTTTGTAGCTCGAAAGGCGTTCTCTCACGCTCGTGAATACTTCATCGACCGTGCCAAAAGCTTAATGAAGGTTTAGGCACTCCTTTTTTTCCAGAAAGGAAACTGCTTTAAGGTTTTTGTGTCTGCATCTGTATCTCTCATCTTTTGCAGCCTTTTCTCAAGCATTGTTGTAATATAAAATCAATCCTTCAGCAAAATGATTTAGCCCTAGTGTTTTGATTGATACCTATATGTGGCCAGTTTCAAATGTTGGCCACTTATTGTATTGTAGCAACTGATTGGGCCTAGAATTTGTTGAATAAATAAGAAAGTAATCATTTGGATTTTATCAAATTGGAGTGAGGTGTTGGTAGATTTCAATTCAAGTTTAAATTTTAGAATCAAATCAAGTTACAAAGAAAAGTCAAATTCAAACCAATTAAATTCACGTCTTTCTTAGCTGGATTGAATTTGGCAGATTTAGACGTGATACTACGAACCAGTCAGTTTGGGTTTGTTGTAATCATAAATGCCTGAAAATATAAGTAGATAATCATGATTAATGATAAAAAAACACAAATAATACTATTGAACTCACCTAACCGAATTTATGGAAAAATTTTGAATTTAGGGTGATTTGTTTAGAATGCAAAAAAAAATTCCCTATTAGAGATCTTTTTTTCTGTACTCATTACAAATTCGAATTTTTCCGAATTATGCCTAGTGAGCTCTATTCAGCGATACAGGATGCCCCCGCATAAGTCCCCCCCCGCAGTGTCATTCAATAACTTATTTTCCACAAATTTTACCCTGCTTTAGTGTAAAAGACACATCTAATTTGGACTTAAAAAAAACAACTGGTTCAGTCTATATTGCTCAAAAGCAAATTAATCTGTGTTAAACAAAATGCTAAGTAGTTCATTTCAATTCACTTTTTTCTTCATATAGTAAGTTTTGCTTCTTGTTTTTGTAATTTAGTTTGGGTTATTTACCAGATAAACAAATATAGTGTTTTTTGTATTTTCTCCAATTTAAGTAGTACATAGAGAATAATTGGAAAAAAAAAACAAATATTGATTACAGTTCATATTTACGTGCATTTGAACTGCTAAGAATACTAAAGTAGATTGAATGACAAAGACTTGCACTTGCAAAGAATTTTGTATTTTTGTGTTTATTGTGACATTGATTTTGTTTGTGGAAGGGCTATTTCTAAGAAATGGACATAAAGGTAGAGCAAGAGGAAGGGTGGAGAGCATAGAATAATATGGCTACAAACAAAATAGTTTCAAAAGTTGGATATTTTAAGATTTGGGGTAGAATCAAATTTATGCAAATAGTTTATTATCTTCCAAAACAATAATGACAATGTGACTCATCTTAAGATAAGGTTTGTCATTAGTTTTCTTGCATAATTGTACTTATATTATCTTAGATTTTGTTTAAATTGGTTGATTAGGTTGGGTGGTTTCACAGTGTGGGAGGTTGAGTAATTTAAGGGGATCCAAACCCATAATTTAATGTTGGTATCAAATTTAGTAGTATTAATATTTTTCTCTTTAGCCTAAAGTAAGTAGTAATCAAATTAGCCTTATTAATGCATATAATTTATGTTTAAATTAGATTTGTTTCATAAAGATTGCTTTTATTTTGCAAATTGAGGCCTCCACTCTAAGGTCATTATCATTGTATCCACCAAGAGTGGTGAATTGTAAAAGTTGAGAAAGAGAGCACGTGCAACTGCACAGCTTGTCCAAATTCCAGTAACCCCTTAAATTGAAATGGCATCCAATGATGGATTATGTAATGTATACTATGCTTATATGTACAATTATAAATTTATGATAGATGCAATGCTAGTATATTAACAAAATATAAGAAACAAAGACAAAATTCTAGTTTGGACCAAATATATATTCATTAATTAATATTTATAATTTGATACTCCATCCGTCCCACTTTAGGAGTCCCGGTTTATCATTTTTGGGTGTCCCTCTTTAGGAATCCCGATTAGAATATTCCATAAATGGTATTAGGCCTCACATTCCACTAACTTTTTTTCACTTACATTTTATTATATAAAACTAATATAAAAAAAGTATGACTCACATTTCACTATTTTTTTTCATCAACTTTTTTTTAAAATCCCTGCTGAGCTCAAATGACACTCCTAGAGTGGGACGGAGGGAGTAAATGTGATGATTTTTAAAATTGGATCTCGACTTGTCCCATTACATTTTACGTACCCATGCATGAAATATTGAATGTATTGTCCAAACACATGCTTTCTACGCTATTATCATTTTAGGATATTTACTAGTATTAAATATTTCATTTCACTTCTAATATATTCAATAAATGAATAACCTATTTTATACCGTATAATTTTCACTTATATTTTAATAAGTTTATCCGCCAATTTTATTTACATTTTCAAAATCCAAATTAAAGTGTTATGTTATTTCATGAATGGGGAGTGTAGGATATTTTGCCCACACTTTCAAAAAAAAAATTTAAACTTATATCCATAATAATTATAGTTTCGATAATATGACAATATTATATTGAATTTTTTTTTAAATTATTTGATTTCCCTGTTGAGACACAAGTCAGATTTGCAGGTGCGCATGCTCTTCCAAAATAAGTTTCGTCGTTGGATTAGTAGTGCAAGGACACCAAAAATTATTGCATCAAACACTTAATTTTTGTTGTGGATTTAGAAAGTGAAAAATACTCCATATTCTAGATATTTATAAAGTATGTTGAGTTTTAATTTGGGTATGCTACGAATTGAATATCTCAAGTTATGAAAAGTGATAAATTATCATCACCACTTAGTTTTGTTGTGGATTTGGAAAGTGAAAATTACTCCATATTGTAGGTTTTAAAAGGTATGTTGAGTGTTGGTTTGGATAGAGTACCAAATGCATATCTCAACTCATGAAAAGTAAGAAAAGTGGAGTACCTATTTATCTATCTAATGGATATTTTTTTTACTATGTTAAGTTTGAAACAAACTTTTATACTATTTCAATATTATCTTATTTAATCGAAATAACTAATGGAGTAATATTCTTATGTGTATACACTAATATCAAGTTTGTAAAACTATTAGTACTATTCAATTCAGGAAATAGTTACGAACATATTTTTGTGATTTGTGTTTTGAGCTTGGATTTAAATATGATTACCATCATTAGGAGCTTTTTTCACTTTTATTGCAGTTAATTTTCTCACCGGATGATACCATTGTTAGGAGATTTTCATTTTTTTTATTGAGCCACACATTCAAAGGTTGAAACTGATTCATTTCTATTAGAGATAAAATCGTAAATAATTTTAACAACTTGAGGAATGTCCAGCCAATAGTAGCACACATAAAATAATTCCAGTGCTAACAACTTTTTTATTTCGTTTATCCGTATCTTATAAAGAAACCCTTGATAGTGTTATTTAACCTAATAACATTAGTTTATAAAATACTTTGCGCGGTATATATTTTAATGATACAGTGTTATTGATAAAACTCTCGGAACTATATGAAGTAGTATATCATTTACAACTAAAAGAGTTCTTTTTTTTTTTTTTTATCTATATTAATTATTTATTCTTTTGATTAAATATATTATTATGAAGAATATTAAATTTGAACAATAGAAATCCAAAATTACATGTAGTATTGATTAGATGCTGTCTTTACTTTATATGGCTACACTGCAGCCATGTGGTGGTCAGTGAATGAGTGGGTCACCACACTATCGCCACGCCCTATTTACCTTTGCAGCCTTTCATTGCTTTTATTCTTCAATTTTTAAGAAATCCTTTTATATCAATAATACTCATCGGAAGTTGTCTAGTTTTATCATTTTGATCTGTTTTTGAAATATTGTCTATATTGTTTTTTTTCATTTTTATAAATGGATTCAACTTTCCACTAGCTCATTATATATATTCAAATTTTATTATTACTTCCGTCTCATAATAAGAATTCACTTTTGCCATTTAAGTCCGTCTCACAATAAGAGTGCATTTTCACTTTTACTCCCTCCGTCCCAAATAAATTGAGTTGTATTTCTTTTTGGGACGTCCCAACAAAGTCGGGTCATTTTCCTTCTTAACAAAAAAACAAAACATCCAATCAGTCTTACTTTATTTCATCATCTACTTTACTCTCTCTTTATCTCTCCTACAATTTAGTGGAACCGCCAGTTTTGGACCAATTGTGATCTGAGTTGAAATGTTTAGAATGCAAAAATTCAAAATATAATATCTAGGACCAAAATTATAAAATAGTCATATGTTCAAGACCAATTTTGATTTTTACTCTACTTTATATACGAATCACTATGCGTAGCCAATGAATCATAACTTAAATGGCAAATATCACAACTTTCTTTTTAGAAAAAGGTATTCAACTCAATTTCATCTAATTATATATACAAATATATTTTCCACATTACATCTCTTGTGCCATTCCCTCAAAAGGTATTATGAATTTATGAATCTATGATCATGCTTGTATTATGATCGACTGATCGTGCTTGTTATTCGATGTAGTTGGAGCACGTTATTTTTATTTAATAAATACATTATCATTATGTTATAGGTGCGAGACCAATCATTAACTATTTTCAAATTAATATACTCATACATTAATATGATACCTATTCTAGACGTACATCTCAAGTTATATTTATGGAGTATATAATAAATGCACATGCAAATTCACGATCAATTGGAGACCGGTCCAGTATGTACCTACTCTATCCATATCTATATTATCATTTAATAATTATTTATGCCAACTTTATATGTTGATTAATTATATGTAGTGAGTTATGAATCCAGACTAATTGATGATTTGTTAGAGGATCCACGATAGAGTGACATAGTCATGGTTTCGCCTAAGATACAGTCATAAAAATTCTTCCACAGTCACAAAAACTTGTCCAGTCTAATAATGATCACGTCACAGTCACAAATTCCATTATTTTATCAATTGTTTGTATATTTTAATTAAAAAAATATTTGGACGAAAAAATTAGAAAAAAAACATAATTCTGTTAGAAATAAAATTAAAACCAAATATTCGTTGTATTATAGATAGAGTAAAATTATACAACGAAAATTATCAACACCTCACAAACAAGCATATCACAATGTACCCGCTCCCCTACGTGCCCAGATCTCTTCAACCAAATTAGCTTATGGAAATTTCATTAAGCGCAGAACATCTTACTTGTATTAACTTAAGCTGTAACCCAAAATTTATCAAGAAATACTGATTGCGAAATTTATTCCTTGGTCATAGTCATAGTCATACTCATAGATAGAAAACTTTGAATATTTTGTTAGTCAACAAATTTTTGAAATTCCGAATTTAACTTGGTTTCCTTAATTTCAAACCCGTCTCTTTCTCAATACATTCTTATACTATAAAATACAATTATACTACTAGTTTATTTTCCATACCTACCTTTCAGAGTGTAAATTAACGTATTCAGAATTATTAAGTATTTCTTGCACTGTCTATACAACAAATATTTTTAGATTCGAATTACTCATTAAATTAGTACTACTATAACTTGTCTGTTTAACTTATTATAATATTTATTTGTCCTTGACTCCCTGATACCAGCTTTGATAATATGCAGACCCTCCCACCTCATTTGACCATCTTTAAAAAATAGTCTTAATTGATGTATTTGTATTTCTACCGACAAATCAAATGTATATTAATATTATTATATTTAGGTTCAACTAATAACTGAACAGAATATTCTATATATATATACTAGAATTACAACGCAGTTAGAGCATCCACAATGGCGGCTAGCCCACCGGCTAGCCGATTCGCGTTGCTAGCCGGTCGGCTAGCTGAACCATTGCGATCGGCCAGCCGAAAATCGGCGTGGGCTAGTCGATTTGATGGCGCTGGCCGATGCGCTGGCCGCCATTGTGGCATGCCGATCTATTTTTTAATTTTTTTTTTAAATTTTTGAAAAACTATATAAACGCGATTTTCTCTCTCACAAAATTTCTGTACAAGAGCAACATCTAGCGATGGATAACAACTAGGCCCAATACAAAATTAAGACCTAAAACAGAAACATGTCATAGGCATACTAACATTTTTTAAGGCATACTAACATATTTTAATGTATTTTTTTAATAAATTAGTGAGGAGTAGAGTGGGGCGGTGGCTCGTGTGTGGAAGCCCGATTTTTTTTTTATTATGTAACTTTTTTTATTTTTAGTTACTGTACTTTTTTTTATTTAAATAAAATTAATGAATTTTTTCCATATATGTGTCGTGAATTTAATTCCGTATTTTGTGTTTAATTTCGTAAATGTAGTTGTTTTTGAATTATTTTTATTGAGGCTGGCCTAAGGCTAGCCCATTTGAATAAAATGCTGACGTGACAGATGGATTTTTAGTGCTGTTGATGTGACAGAAAGAGAGAGTGGCTGGCCTATGGATGACCTATTGCCATTACGGATGCTCTTGTACTGGTGTAGTATTATCAATAGATACCGACAGCTAATTGGATGTTAAGTTTATCCGACAAAGATAATTGGCATTTCCTAACACTCTACTGTGTTACATGTGTCTGACATTCTTGTCTCCGTAGACTGTAATAATATATACCTTCAATTATACTGCACCATCTACGGATTTTTCTTCCTATTTTTGGTACTTTCGTTCCTTTATATTTGAGTCATTTTTCTATTTTGAAAAGTTCCCTCATAATTGAGTTATTTCCATTTATAGTAATTTTTTCATCTCTCTTATTTTACTCCTTCTTACTTTATTCACTTTTTACTTTATTCTCTCTACTTTTTT
Organism: Salvia hispanica; assembly: GCF_023119035.1. Classification (NCBI taxonomy): domain Eukaryota; kingdom Viridiplantae; phylum Streptophyta; class Magnoliopsida; order Lamiales; family Lamiaceae; genus Salvia; species Salvia hispanica. The sequence continues at coordinate 7,276,709 of NC_062965.1, forward strand.
CTCTTTCTTACTTTTTTATCTATTTATTCAACACACTCAACATTCATTTCTTAAACTCCGTGCCAAAAAGTTCTGCATCAATTATGAGGAAAGGAGGGAGTACATCAACCCAAATATACCGCATATGTAGTTCAGATAGACATCATTAAAATTTAATCCTATGTGTTTTGGTCGAATCGAAATTGAAAGCACTGAGATATATGACTTCGCCTAAGATTAAATAGATCGGATTTTTTTCATTTTCCTTATCAACAATTGTATCAGGAGGGGAGTGATCGATTGCTAACTCATCATTTAATTGCTAATTATAACTAATTTAAGGCTATAGGATTTTAGAAAACGTGTGGTCTACAATTTTCCACGTGTAATTTTTGTTTTTATTAATAAAATAAAAAAAGATAAAAAAATACTCTAAATTAGAGTTTTGGATGAAAATGTCAATATAGTGTTTCGAAAATATCAACACAATGCTTTGAGAATGTCAACACAATGCTTTAAGAATGTTAACTCATTGCTCATATTGACATTCTACATGTATTATATTGACATATTTTATATAGTTTGTTGTCATTTCTGCTTGTACGAAAAAATTAAAAATTTTCGAAATTTTTTCAAATTTTGACTTCGAAACATATGCATGTAGGATATCGTTGGAATCCTTATGAAATTATCTTTAATTTGATACGTTATATGAATTTAAAGTTTTGGGATTTCTTTTAAAAGTTAGTTATAACTAAACATGTAGTTAATTGATATTAATACCCTTATTGATATTTTTTTAGAAATAATCCTATGGCCTTATTGACGTTTTTCATTGATCGTATTGATATTTAGAGATTAATGATCTAAGCCCTTAATTTGAATATCTAATGGCCATTATTTAGTTATAATTAGCAATTAAGTTATTAGTTAGCAATATAACACTCCCATGTCAAGAATTCACAAATTCAAATGCAATCAAGAAAATAGAAAAATATTTCAACATTACTATCAATTATTCTTCTTGGTGCATCAATAGATTAGTCATAATCAAATACTCAGATTAGCTTGTTAGATTAGTCTTAAATCCAATTTAATATTGTAAATCAGATAAACTTAACCCACAACTGTATTGTTGTACCCGCTATACTGCACCCTCTACTAATCAGCTCACGTTAGCCTCAACCAGCTCAACACATTAGTTTTACCCGATAATTAACACCTGTCACCTTCACAATCCGCCACGTCGGTAGTCTCCGTACTTGCCCCCCTCTCTCTCTCTGCGTTAGAATTTTTTCTCTGCCTAACTAACTTTATCTTCACCACCAGCATTTTCTCACTCCTCCTCTCTCTCTCTAGAATTTCCCTAGGGTTTAATTTAGTTACGAACCGACTTCTCTGACAAATTGTTTATCCGCCATCTCTCGCCATGGGCTCGCTACTCGATCCGGGCGAGTCGACTCAGCCCCCGCCGAGTTTCGACGATTTCCAGCGCCAGACCTCACTCATGACGAGCTGCACTCTCCTCTGGAAGGAGCTCTCCGACCACTTCACCACTCTCGAGCAGGACCTCATAAGGAAATCCGACGCGCTCAAGGCCAAGGTGGAAGCCCTCTCTCACGAGACGCAGCAGTCGCTCAACGCGCTCGAATCGCGCGAGTCCTCCATCTCGAGATCGCTCTCGATCGCCTACGAGACGCTCGAGCAGGCAACGAAGATGTCGATCTCCTTCTCCGGCGAGGACGCGGAGGCGGAGGTTGACGATTCGGAGGGCTTGCTGATGAAATTGAGGGGTTTCTGCCGCAGAATGGCGGCGAAGGAGTTCTGGATCTTCGTGACCTCGCGGAAGAAGGAGATCGAGCTGTTCCGGTCGGAGCTGCCGAAAGCCCTCTCCAGCTGCGTCGATCCGCCGCGATTCGTGCTGGAGGCGATCTCCGAGGTGTTTCCGGTGGCGAGCAATAGCAATAGCAATAGCTATGATTTGGGGTGGGCGTGCGTGCTGCTGCTGGAGTCGCTGATTCCGGTGATGGTGGATCCTGTGCTGGGGAAGGAGAGGATGCTGGTGACGCCGAGCATCAAGGGGAAGGCGGAGGAGATAGCGGAGGCGTGGAAGAAGAGCCTCGAGGAGAGAGGTGGAATTGAGAATGTGAAGACGCCTGATGTGCACACCTTTTTGCAGCATTTGGTGACATTCGGTGTTGTGAAGGAGGCGGATGTCGATTTGTACCGGAAACTCGTCGTCGCCTCTGCGTGGAGGAAGCAGATGCCGAAGCTCGCCGTCTCTCTCGGCCTTGGTGATAAGATGCCCGGTAAAAAGTTTTGTTTCGATCGGTTCTTCTTGTGTTGTTATAGCTGCTCATTTCATGATTTTTGTCCGGTAATGTAGTGGAACAATCGTTGATGAGTAGAACGCGAGGGTACTAGTTGATTTAAGAATTTGGCTTTGCTTCTATTGTGAATAAGATTTTTAGTTAACTTGATCTCATGGGCTTAAATTTGGGGGAAATGGTGATATTTCTGAAGATTTGAGTGTTTCTTTAGAGAAAAAACATATCTTAGTCTGTTGGTATAGCAGGGAAGGGATATGGTTATACCATAGTTAGTAGTTGTCGCGCACCTGTTTGAGATGGCACAATCAATGTTTAGGAGGAGGTGAGGGTTGATATCAAGAAACCAGTCTTTGAGAATTGTCGTAATGTTTTACTACCGGCCGTCATGTGACTGAGGCTCTCTTGTTATATGATCTGCCTATGGTGTGTAATTGTTTATAGCATAGACGAGCGAGATACATTAAACAGGTAGCAGAATGGCTGAGAAACTTGGGAGGGATTTAATATTGAGTTCTATCCTTAGTTTTCCTCTACTTGATCACTCTTGACTACTGTTGTTTTCTTTGGATTTATTGTCCCTTCTGTTATGACATATATCACATTCCCATAGCTCCTGCTGTCACATTGTTTGCTTTCACATTGGCTTGAGCACCAGGATCTTATTCATGAAATTGTTTGCTTTCGCATGCCCGGATTTGTATTTGGATCACTTTTACCTTAAGATTATGTGGTGAACAAAATTACTGTCCGTTGATATAGCCTGACTTCACATTCAAATTACATCAGGTTCCTTGATATTCTTTAAGTAGTGTCTCAGTGCTTTGATACCTCTTGTGCAGATATGATTGAAGAATTGATTGGAAGGGGACAACAAGTTGACGCCGTGCACTTCACATATGAAGTCGGTCTAGCTGACAAATTCCCCCCTGTCCCGCTATTGAAGGCTTTTCTGAAAGATGCAAAAAAGACAGCCACATCAATCTTGGAAGACCCCAACAATTCTGGCCGTGCATCGGTGAGATTCGTTGTTAACTTGGAAGTTCGTCTGCATTGGCAGAGTACGACTCTGTCTTTATCTTTTATGAAAATTTTTGTCGTTCTTTAACTCCATTTCTTCTAACAGCATATGGCTGCAAAGAAGGAGCAATCAGCCATCCGTGCCGTTCTTAAGTGCATTGAAGAATACAAACTCGAGGCCGAGTTCCCACCACAAGACCTGAAGAAGCGCCTCGAGCAATTAGAGAAGGTCAAGATCGAGAAGAAGAAGCCAGCTAGCCCAGCAGCCAAGAGAACACGCGCCAGCACCGGAGGGCCCATGCCTCCAGCCAAGGCCGGCCGTTCAACCAATGCCTACGTTTCGTCGTTCCCTTCTCCTCCAACATACGTGAGGTCTCCTCCGTCACACACCCAGTATTCTCCCGCTGCAGTCCCAGCATACCCAGCGGTGCCAGGCGTCTACGGGCATGGTAGCAGAAGCCCCTCATATGTATACTCCCCGGAGGCCCCCCCTCCGACCATCGTCGGATCGTACCCTGTCTCTCCCGTGAGCTTCCCGGCGTATGGCGGATACAGTAACGGGATGGCACCAGCTTACCAGCAAGCTTACTACTGATCGACATGACTGGGAAGGTGACCACTGATATGATGATGACAACAACCACCAATCCAAATCCAAATGTTTATTTTGCAATCGGTCTGTAATCACTAACCTTTAATGGTAGCTTTTATCGGTGTGTTAATCCTTTTAATTACTGACCTTGACGAAGGGCAGCCTGTATTAATCTTTCTGATTGTTGAAAAAACTTGGTAGTTTTAGGTGTTTGTGAAAAGTAACTACGAAACCAACGATAACGAACTACTAATACTAGGAACCATCTTCTTACTTGATGCAGCTTATTACATGCATTTTGATAACATTTTTAATACTACCTCAATCTTGTTATTTTTAGTGTAAACAATGTCATTGCTGCAATAATAAACAACAACTGAGTTTGCAAGTTACATTTTCTTTAATGTGGAGGTAATTCAAATGTAGTTAAAATCTATAAACTAGGTTCGATCAAGCATCACCAAAGACATCGTTTTATATGCGGATTGAACCATTTCAAAGAATTCAAATTTCGTGATGTATTATTTGTTTTCAAATTTCATCGTTTTATATGGGGATTGGACCAATGACAATTCAAATTTCGTGATGTATTATTTTGTTTTCAAATTTCATGGTACTAATAAAATTTGATCAAATTTTATGATTTAATTGCGAATTATAGTAATTAGTTTCAGTATAATTCAGTATTCGTTTTAAAAGGAGGTTTCACATTTAAAAGTGAACGAGATAGCAATATCTGTTCTTAATCTCCGGTGACTGTTTATACAGCTAATTCACCGCCGTCGCCGGCGTCTAAGCCGCAGCCTTTGGGCGGAAACCTGAGTCACCATATGATATCACTAGGAGGCAGTTTACTGCAAAAAAAAAGTAATGGGGCACCAACTGTTCGACGAAATGTCTCAGCGGAAAATCCATTCAAGAATATAGGCTGTTAGTAAACCTCTGAATCGCGTTCAGCAATGGCGTTTGCGGCCGTAAGAAGGGTCTTTCTTTTGAGATCAACGACGAATTCTCTGCTAGCATCGCAGCACGGCAGATTCTCTACTCAAAGAGCCTCTACATTTGTTGATGATGACAGTAGACGTTCCGTCACCGACAGAATCCATCTGTCGCCTTTATTTCAAGAAACCGGCGAGGACGGCATCAAGGACTGCAGAATCGAGCTCGTCGACGATTCGACGTGGAACGTGTCTTCGGGTTTAGCTGATGCTTGGAGAGGCAGCAGTGAGGCTGCAGCAATGAGAATGAGGTCGCGTTTCAGTGATCGTGATGATGATGATAACGGGGTGGTTGGTTCCGTAGGTGAAGCCGTAGAGGATCTTGATTTCGACGAGATTGAGGATATGAGGATTCACGGGAAGTTGTTCTACAAGCTCGACCGGGGTTCTAAAGAGTACGAGGAGCACAAATTCGACTTCCATGGCAGGAAATCCGCGAGGAACGAGAGAGATTGGGGGGGAAGCAGCAAGGAAGATGCCAAGGAAGACGCTTCCCATTCGAAGAAGGATCGTGTGAGAGAGATAGAGAAGAGTGAAGAGAGCAAACAAGCATTGTTGCTGAGCAAGAATTCGTCTTATTTGATTCGTGAAAGCAGCAGCATTACTGCTAACAAGAAGCAGAGGACTCCAACATTCAATCAGCTCACAGCTCCCTACCACGAGCCTTTCTGCTTGGACGTGTTCATCTCCAAGGGCTCAGTTCGCGCCTGCATCGTTCACCGCGCCACCAGCAACGTGGTGGTGGTGGCGCATTCTATCTCCAAGGACATGAAGTTTGATCTTGGGTCGACCAAGAACAAGGACGCGTGTGCAGCCGTGGGGAGGATCTTGGCGCAGAGGGCGTTGGACGATGACATTCATAACGTGGTGTTCACGCCGAGGAAGGGAGAGAGAGTGGAAGGGAAGCTGCAGATTGTGGTGAAATCTATCATTGCTGGTGGAGTTGATGTCAAGGTGAAGCTCAAGCAGAGGAGCTTCAAGCTACCTAAACACCTCCTTCCTAAAACTCAAAATCTGCATTGATTGGGTATGGTTCTCTGTTTGCCCTCTTCTTGTTCTTATTCACTTCATCTTATATATAGATACTTGTTAGTAGTTTGAATGGGGTTATAGTCAATGTCGAACTAATGTATAGTGCCAAACTGTCGAACCAGTCATTGTTAGTTTGTTTTAAGGTCATTTTATAAAATCCGAATTTGAAATTAGGATGTCTTAGATCATGTTTATTATCATGACCTAAAAACACACTAAGAATGAACTCTGTATTGTCTAAAAATGACCTTCGTGGTGTGGTTCTGTGTTCTGCAATAAGATTGAGTTTTGCATATATCACAACTCAGTTTGAATGAATACTTTCTGAGTAAGCACAAAGTAGTTATATTGAAGCAAGAAAAACATAGAAAATGCATATAATAAAACTCAAGTTCTCAACTTAAATGTTATCAAAACAAATGAGAGAGGAGAGGAGGTTCTAGTCATTGGCAGTGGCTAGCTGGAGAGAGAGCAGTTCCTCCTCGGGGATGATCTTGATGTGGCAATCGGAGCGAGGGTAGGCGGCGCAGGTGAGGGCGTATCCGCGGTCGATGACGTCGTCGCTGAGCATGCCTTCGCTCTGATCGACCTTCCCGGATACGAGCTTGGCCGGGCAGGTCATGCACACGCCCAGCTTGCAGTCGTGCGGCACGTCCAGGCCGACGTCGAGGGCGCGCGACAGGATGGTCTCGTCCTCGTCGACTTCCACCTCGGTCAGCTTGTCGCCCTGCTCGATCACCACTTTGTAGGCGTGCACCGATCCCCGGAGGCTGCCGCGGCTGCTGCTGGGCCAATGCGGGTTGAGATGTGGGTAGAATTGGGGGGATTTGGGTTGTTGTTTGTTTAAGTTGAAAGGGAGAGATGGAGTTAAGCGGAGGGCTGCCATCGGAGATTCACCACTGGCTGCGTGACTGTGTGACTGCTTGTGGAGTGAATGAGAGGATAAGGTTTTTCTTGGATTCAAAATAAATAAATAAAATTCTCTTTTTAATATACTAGTATAAATTATCTTATTTAAGTTAGAAATTCAATTGGGTCGCTTGGGAAACTTAGTAAATTTTGAGTAATCAATTTTCATAGAAACGAATTCGCCTTACTTTCGAATTCTGTATCTCTAAAACAATTCATAATTTGTGAAACCCAATCCACGATTCCACCCTTTCTCTTCCAATCTCTGTTCTTTCTTATTCCAAACTTTCATCTTTCTCACAGGTTTATTTTCTTATTGTCAAACGATTTTCTTTGTTAGATGAAAATTTAAATAAATACATTAAAGTTGCACTATTTTCTATTGGCTCTACAAACCAGGCTGTTCAATTTTTTTGAAGTCATATATTATTAGATGAGGAAAACAATAACCATTCCAAAAGGCATAAATTTACAAGGAATCACTTTTTTAACTTTGATAGAATTAATTTAACCAAAATTTCACTCTGTTCGAATTAATTTAAATTTACTCATGCAATTTTAAATCTAAAACCTACTCCACTAACATAGATATTTAAATCAATTCTTAATTATGCGAATTAATGCTTGTAACAGAAAAGATGGCTGTATGTACTTTTTAATACACATTTATCAATCTTTGCCATGTCAAAAAATGGCTTTGATATATTAACTCTACATAAAGGTTGGATTTACTAAAAATGGTCTTTAACATGTGATTTGTAGTATTATCACAAGTAGGCCTGTATATTATAACGATAAAATGTTGTAAAACAATATATCTATGCTTTATTTTTAGAAAATATATCAATGAACATAGTCTAATGTCTACCCATAGTTTTTGGAGTTAAAAGAACCACAACATGAGCGCAGAATCATGGATTAACAAGGAAGAAGTATCGGGACAGGAAGGGAAGAGACCTAAACTCTGAGAATGTAAAGGTCACATTAGGAAACTGATAGTATATCAGGCTTGAGCTCTTGGAAAAAATGGATCTTGAAAGCACTAGACAAGCATCTGTGCCTCTTAAGCTTCCATAGCCACCTTCTTCTCTGCCTTTTCCTTCTCTTTCTTTGGAGGAGGCAGAGGCATAGTATTTTCTGGCTTCTCGATCCCTTGTATATCCGTTATCCTTAGTTTAGTTAATTCCTAAAGCATGAGACCAGTTACAGATAGATAGAATAGCACCACATCTTTCATGGCTATGATAATTGGTTAAGAAAAAGGAAACATATAATCTCATCTCAATTACCTGGCGATGACCTTTCGTTCTTCTGTAGTTCTTTCTTCTCTTTTTCTTGAATATGATAACCTTTGCGTCTAGAGCCTGCATACCAAAATCAAATGAAAACAATGTTATAAACTTTTATTTCATCATAAAAAATAGAAATCCTTTACTAAAATTGAAAAATAATTTACTTCTTGTTAAAAGATCATCTCATTGTTATTATATGATCATATTATGCCTACTCGTAACTTCAATCACAAGTTGTCAAAGTGATCCAATGTCTAGAAATATAAGCCTAGCAACTAACTTGATGCTTTTCCAAATAGTTTTAAATTATTAGGAATGGAGATAGGAAGCAGTACAATTCTTTGCTAGCTCACCTAGTTTCTAGCTTATTAGTCCCCTGCGACTTAGAACTACAAATCCCTTATCTTGGAAAAGAAGAAGAGTGAATGTTTGATGATCTTAAGTGGGTGAAGCTTGTGTGTGTTCTCTTAAGTGTAGCCATACCTTCCTAATATGCCACAGGAAGAAAGTCATAGACATTAGACACACGCCCTTGTGCAAACTGTAACTGAAGATAATATAATCTAGAAACAAGTTGCAACTTACGTGCTCCTCAACAACAGCATGAACAGCTGCTTCAGGCAAAATTGGCCTACCGATGATTGTCTGTGTTTGTGAACCTAGCATAAGAACCTTATTGAGGACCAACTGCATGAAATGAGAATACAAAGGTTAGAGATGAAAACAGTCCAACATCTTTGCATAACTAGAGCCATTCAACATAATATCTAACTAGACAAACAAATTGTTAACAGAGCTGCTGGACTGATTAGTATTCCTAATGGCTGGATTCACAATGAGTAATGAAGTTCTATAAGACGGTGTTTACTTTATGTGAAAGGATATATAGATAAAACATATGACTTCAGCATTTGAAGGATTAGATGATAAAAAAGTTCAAGATTAGTTAATCCAGCAAAGTAAATGGTAAATAACAGATAGTAGTATTTTGTACTAATAACTATCCTATATATCCCTAAGAGAATAAAATTACAATCCAACTATGTGAACTTCATAGGCAATTTTAGCACTACTTTCAAGGAAAATTAGTATGAGTCGAACCACTGAAGGAGCCAACAACCACAAGATGAGTATCAGAAAACCCCTTGAGCTTTGAAAAGGGTTCAACCACCATTGTCAAATGAACTTCATTTCACACACATAAATCACCTATTTGTAGGACTAAAGCTAAAGTTGAGTTATAAGATAAAAGACTGATAGCTTCTCCCCGTGGAAAATTGTAAACCTAGCTGAATTTGTTATAAATGAGTCGCCTTTTGTATCAACAAGTATAACAGAGGAAATATAAATTCCCAGCAATTCAAAACCAGCCAAATAGCTACAGCCAACAATAGAATATTTAAGAAAATGAGAGACCTTATCATTGATGTCACAGTGCTTCAACCTCTCTGTGTAAATGGTATCCCCATTGCTCACCTTGAATTGATGCGATCCAATCTAAACATGAAAATTGAAACGAAGAAACATTAATATTGAGTCAATTTTACCACAATTTCCTATCAGAATCAAATCCACACCTGAACAACTGCGAAAACGGGCTCATACAATTTGAAAACCCTGTCTGATTTCTGAAGCGGGCCGAGAACCGTGTAGCCTATCTCAGTTGCTTCTTTTTCTTTTTCCTCAGCAGACAAATCAGCGATGTCTTCTTCATTTTCACTATAATCCTCTTCTTCTCCACTTTCGTAATCATCATCTTCACTCCCACTGTGCCTCGAGCAGAAGCTCCGCGCGGGCACTTGGTAGACGTTAAATTTATTGAGGAAAATGTAGTTTGGGAGTGTTTGGCTGAGAGCGGGAGCGGTGTAAGGCGCTAGGCTTTCTGATATTGGGGTTAGGGTTCTGATCGATCGGAGACATCGAGCTAGGGTTTGAAAGCAACGCCGATTCGCCATTGATGCGAGACCCCAATTTCTTCAACTCCCTTCTTTCTGCAGGTTTAGTCTAGGGTTTTACGGATCCGCTGCTTCAAACACAAAACGCAGCGTTTTCAAATACTTTTTTCATTCTTTTTCAATAGAGTGAACTGCATAAAAGGTCCCTGACTTTTCGACTTGTTGCACCGTTGACCCCTAACAAAAAAAATTCCCACTTCAGGGGTCTAACAAATACTAAATTCACAAACCTTGCATATTTTGCCATTTTTCGGACGAAATTGCCCAAATGGCTGGAAGGGCACTTTCGTCCGATTATCCATGAAACCTGCCACTCTGCACCCCTACGAAGTGACTACTAGGTGGTGTGTGTAAGAGATGACTCAGGCGACGCGACTGAATTCAAATTCGAAGTGATTTTGTGATGTATAAAATTATCTCTCTCCATCCCCTTTCTTCTTCCTTCCTTCTTCGTCCTTCTTCGTCTACCGTTTTTTTTTCTCCGTCGTCGTGTTGTGAACCCCACGAATCGCCATCCCATACTCGAGTTAGTGTGGTTCTGTTTAATTTTTTGTAGAGTGAACTGCTTCCAAATCGATTAGCCGGCGGGCACGGATGCTTTTTCCGCCGCGACGACGAGGGCGGCGGTGCCAGAGGCTTTTTCCGCCGCGACGAGGACGAGGACGCTCCACCGGTAGCAGTTCGTTTTCGTTTAGGCGGCATTGATGAATGACGTCTGTGAGAGAGAGAATGGAGGGAATGGAGGGACTAAAAGTGAAAGTGAATTGGAGGGGAGTGAAAATAAGTGATTTAATTTATTTCCTCTCTAATATTTCCCTCAATCTATTCATCACAAAAAAATTTCATTTCAGGTAAAACAAAAAATTTCACACTATTCTGCGTGTGAGAAGCCAAACGTCGCACAAGTATAAGTGAGAGAGATGAGAGATTTGACATTTCCATCACATCATTGGGGGCTGTCTGTCAGCATCACTGCATGTTGCAGTGAACATGCAGAGGCGGTGCAACAAATGGGCGAAAATACCCTTCAAGGGCTTAGGGATGTTATTGTCCGAAAATACCTGGTTTGTGAATTTAGTTTTTGTTAGACCCCTGCAATGGGATTTTTTTTTATTAGGGGTCAACGGTACAACAAGTCGAAAAGTCAGGGACCTTTTATGGTTCACTCTTTTCAATATTTTAAAAATTAAATGCACATATATAATTGATTATTTATTTTATCGGTGCTCTTTATTTCTATTCAAACACTATGGCCAACGACGACGTTTCCGCCAAACTGCCACCGATAACCACCACCGCCGCCGCCGTTAGCGGCAGCGGTGGCCTTATCATATCAATTAGCGATGAGATGCGCTCCTTCCTCACCACATCTTCCGCCGATTCACACCTATCGGAGGATCTCCGACGCCTTTCTTCCTCGCTTAGCCTCCAATCGTCCGCACCTTACCAATCCCTAAAATCGATCTGGCTCGGATCCGAATCAGATTCAAGACCGCATTTATCCTCTCTCCTCGGCGGCTCTAATTTCATCTTCACCAGCCCCACGCCTCGCCAAAAGGTGGATTCATCTATTCTGTGTTTACTACTCCAATGTCTCTGTGTCTGTGTTATTTTATTTAGAGTTTTGGTGATTGATTTGATTTGATAGAGCGAGGAGCTGAAGGCGAGATTGAGAAAGCTGGAGGAAGCAGCTGAGAGGAAAGCCTACGATGAATTGGTGAAGGACATTACTCCCAAGAAGCCTGTGAATGAGCCCTTTTCTTCTTATAAGGATCAATTAGGCTTCGGTAATCCGTTTCTTCTCTTTCCAATTTTCGTTATGTTATCAACTCTTCAAATCAAAGCTGCTGAACTTGGATACATTACTTAATTATGTTGTTTCCATTAAGAATTTATGTGGAAACTCTTCAAATAGTCCCCAAATATGACAAACTGATAATCGTGGCAAATTCGAACAAATGTAGTACTCCCGTAGTTGAATCACATCCCTTTTCGAGGCGTAGTTGAGTCATTTCATTTTTTGGCGAAAAACTTTATTCCCTCATATTATACTCCCTCTTTCCCTCTCATAGTTTATTCTCGCTTTAACCTTTAAACATCATCAAAAGAAACGTCTCAACTACCTTGCGATTGAGGGAATGGTTTTTATGCACAATAAGTATAAAGAAACAGATATACTGTTGTCTATACCTATTATGCTTGATGAAGCTTTGCTTTTGCTCTCACAATTTACCCATAATTTGTGGGGGCTATTTTCTGGAATAGCATAGAGTTCTTATGTTTAAACCATGAGCTTTTCCTGCTCCCTATTTGATTTCTCTATGCGTTTCTCTGAATTTATTAGTGAAGCAAAACTTTTGCCTGATTGTTCTTTCTAGATTTTGGAGTTATGTTTATTGCAGTTATCTGTAGCTTGCCTTTCTTATGTATGAAGTTGACTAATTCATAATGGTTAAGTTCAACCCTTCTCTCATTATGTCTATTTGATATCACTTCCTATGTGGATTTTAAAACTGTGATTTTCTTGTTGTCCAGTACTAATCGTGATAACCGTACAGGATTACATGTTGTGGTTACAATGTTTACTGGATACTTGGTTGGGTATGCAGCATTCCGAGCCCTGTTTGGCAAAAGTCCTCCAATGGTACGTTTTGTTCTGCACTTTCATTATTGTTTGTGGACTTTAAAGAGAAAAACAAGTCGAATCTAGCTTCTGTGTGTTCTATGACTGTATGCATACTTCCTTGATGGCAATTGATGTTGCGTTTCTTTACTGTTTAGAGTGCTGCTGGAGGCATCCTTGGTTTGGTCGGGGCCATGCTAGTCGAGACGCTTCTGTTTATACTCAGATCTTCAGACCTAGGTGGTGAATCCTCCCCATCTTCTGCTTCCCGCCCTTCCAATTTGAAGATAAAGAAGAATCAGTAGGTTCCAATTAAGACATAGTTCTTGTACTCATTTACACGATAGAATGTTTTTTTGTATTTCATGAAGATTGTGTTATAGGTAAATAGTTTAAAATGAAGGCTAACTTGTTCTGGATTTTCCTAAAGTTATTTGTATGTAAATTCAAGGCTGGTTATTGATATTTACTCAAAAGTTATTTGCGTTGTAGTACATGGTTGCTACAATTATCTTTCTCATATGACATGGTTTGTTCTATGTGATTTCACAACTTCAATTTTATAAGTATATATATTATCACGATGCGTGCTTGAATCAATGAACTAATTTTGAAGCTCAGCCGTCTGAATTAATCATGTTTAGTCCATAATGCGGTTGTTCGGTTTGCAAGTTTATATCTCGTGATTAAATATGTAGTGTGTTTGATTTATTAGATTGAATCTCACAAGTCAATCATAGATTATATCTTGCCATTGTTTTATCTAGGCAACCGAACACCACCAATGACTCTCAGCTTTGAATTGATCATAGTTAGTCCACAATATTTATTAAACGAGAAGAAAATTGTTACTTCACAACCCAAGTTTTAAGAAATATCGATCGTTCGACATATCCTTCTTCCATATGACATAGCGTTTTCAGCGGACTCTGGAAAAATAAGGTCGTTCAAGTGATATAGGGCTGTGGCTATGTCTATTCACTATACCCAATTAACTGTATCGAGTATGGCTTTTTTCAAGATTTGGTTTATAATGTGGTAATCATTTTCAACCTAGGACCCCTTCGTCCATCAATACAAGGCCAAGTTTAACCTGGTGCGAAATGTTTGACTCAATACTAATAAATCATATTAAGAAAGTGTAATAATATTATCAACATAAATATATAAATAAACATATGCATTGTTCTTCAGTTCCGACTGGTTCATCGAATAATCACTCAATTATAACCGATTGGTTAATATGCTAACCCATAGCCAGAACAGTTCAATAACGATACCATGGGTTTTCCTTGGTCAGTTAACCAATATATTTGGTTTGCTTAGAACCAAAGCAACTGACTAAGCACCCCTCGTGAAACCAGAACCTTGGAATCGAACCAAAATCGAAACTGTAGTCAACATTTCTTAAATCAGAACTGGCTATTCGTGATTCAAGATTCAAAACAGTTTGGTTCCAGTTTAATTTTTTGGCACCGGGAACCGACCATTTTCACAGCGGTTCAAAACAGTGAACACCTTTGCTCTAAACCCTGAGAAATCGTCTCGAATCGTTCACTTCATTGGTGGCAACTCATCAAACAGTGCCACTGAACGGAGATAGTACTGTTTTTAAATTAGATTATTCAATAGTCCATTAATATTTATGAATTCACAAATAAAGCTTGATTACATTTTAATTATATGGGGTTGGTTCAGTGACATAGTTTTAATAGGTTCAACCGAGAGAGGAGGGTTATGATCACTACTAAGTCAATGTAGAACAAGAAATTGGGGTTTTAACATCATTACTACTACTAATTTCACCATCTCAACATGCATTTGGCATTAAAATGACATGAAGATCTATATGGAAATATAAAGGATGAAGGTCGAATCACATGAGATGTAAAGTTTACTTTTTTTCACTCTGAATTAATGTAGTAAACCTATATATATGCAAACTAAATTTCGATGATCAAGGACCTAGTAGAGAGAGATTAATGCAGTGCCAAGTAAATATGTAGGATTATTTGAAGATATATATTGATACTCACATTGTCCGTAGTGTATGTATCTTATTCGTGCCAATGAAGCAACAAAAATTGGTAACCGAAAAGGAAACTAAAACCAAAAGATATTGCCAAACAATGAACTCAAACTAAATTTCACTTCTACATAGAGTAGCTAAAAATATTTGGATATCATGTAAATGATTCTAGGATAAAAGCAAATATTTATCCTGTTGCAATTAATTGTAATTCCTTCTCAATTCTAAACAATTTCGGAACAATAAGAATCAAGAATTCATTGAAATACATAAACTGAAATAAACATAAAAACTATAATTGTACCATATATATAATATTTATACTTACGTTAATTAATTTGCTTAATTTTTGTGCCACCACTGTATTCGATCGATCACCATAATCGACCGAGACGAAGCTCTAAATCCACTTCTTCTTGGTGTTCATGATCTTCTACGCGCATCAGACTCGGATTCCCATGGGGAAAATTATCAGGCCTCCAAACAGGAAAAAAGCACTGCTCGTTATTTCCTGTTTGGAGGCCGGGGTTCACATGATAACCTGGTAAAAAACCCCGTATCAACGGATCTGGTTCTTGATTCTTCTCCTTGGCCTTCGCCTTCGCCTTGGCCTTTTCCTTGTCCTTCCTGTGTATGTTCATGTGGCCGCCTAGGGCTTGAGCGTTTGTGAACCCGCGCTTGCAGTAGGAACAGTCGTACGACCTCCCGTTGTGCTTATCACTTTCTGCTGTTGATGTGTCCGAATTGTTGCTCTTTTCTGGATCCATTTTTTGGATGGATTTTTTTTGTGAAGACTTGCAGTGAATGTAAGTCTTCTTAGGGTTGAAAATAGTAAGTTTTGTTAGGGTTTGAGAGAGGAATGAAGCCTTATAAATTAATTGTCTTTGTCTCTACTTGTATTAATATATAAATATCAGATACATCTCTTTTACTGTGTGTTTTCTAGCTTAATTTTTATTATCTGGCCGGCCACGAAAACCCTCTTTTTCTTTGATTTTTTTTTATATATGTGGTTGATAAGAAAATCGACTCATATACATTTTATATTTTTTGTTATCTTTTCTTGGAGTTGAAATGATTTTACAGTTTACAATTAACATTGAGACCTTAGAGTAATCTCTAATTGCTGCTTATTTTTATTTGTTTTTCATTTTGGGAGATTCATTAAGTGGAAATAGGTTGCAAATTGAAGTGATCACGAACTAAAACAGAAGATATTTTTTAATGATGCATCAAGTTGTAATTTCATAACGCAATTTTTGCGAAATCCAAAACGACATCGGTTAATGACTTAATGTCTTCAGATCAAGATGTCGATCATGGCGTTTCCGGCCGACCCTAATAGAAAACTAGACCCTCCTGGTTGAGTGGCGGTTGCAATTTTCTGCAACTAAATGTAACAAATTAAGGTTGCGGAACACTGTTTCACTTTGTCTAATTTAATGTAAGTATATTTTCAGGGCAAGATATTAACAAGACACTAAACTATATGAACATGAAATTATTCCTATTATTGTGTTTTTATTAATAATCTGCAATTCATCAATTAAATTATGACAGCTTAGGTACTGAGAATTAATAGATGTAACACATACGAATTATTAAATAGCGATCTAAATAACATTAACATATGCCTAGCTAGTTATGAGTTATGCTTAGCTTCACTAAAAACAAACAGACGGCTATTACGCGGTCATGGAAGCTAAAAAGTCTCCATATTACTTTTTGACCATTTCTAGCTAACTAACTAATTAACTATATATGCTAATAATAAATAAGGGAAATAAATGCAATAAAAGACGGCAAATTTTCATTTTTTCTGCACAAAAGAAATTCAAGTTTGATATTTTTGGACAAAATAACAATGAAAAGAACGTAACTGGCTTTCTTGATAATGCCACCACTGATAATTTGTTACTATTTCCTCAACAAATTTGCGTACGACCATATATTAAAATTTGAATCGCAATTAAATAAATATATATATATATATATATTGGTTTTATTCATTAGCTAATAGCTAGGACAATATATATATTTATATATGCATGACCAATTGTAACCAATTTATTCGATTAAACAATACCCCCACCAATCTATCTTAGAACAGTTAAGAGTTATACTCAACCTAAATAATAATCGACACATTTGGAGGCTATGCGATATTTTTTACTCATTTTATTAAGTATTGCTTCATTGGAAATAACATCATTGTATTTATTCTTTATTTATTAATAGTAATACTATCCAATATTTTTTCCTATACAGCTATCCAATCTTATATTAAGTCAACTAGTATTTCCTCACTTCCAGAATAGTAGAGACATTTCTTTTCGGTAGACAGATTAAGAAAATGATGTGTAATGAGTATTAAATAATAAGATAAGAAAGTAAGAAAGAAGGAAAGTAAGTGAGAAAAAATATGTTAACTTTCACTAAAAAGAAAAATGACTCCACTACTATGAAACGTACGAAAATAGCAAAACAACTTCACTACTATGGAACTGAAAGAGTACTTAATTCGAGAGTTAGAATTCAATTTTTAAAATTTTTTAGTTAGAACCCAAATTTCTTTTAGCTATCATGCAGCCATATTTAATTAGATGCATTCAAACTGCATCCAGAGATAATACCGGATATAACATCTTGTCTTGTTAATAGTCATGGCTAAAACAATCTACTAATTAACTTTTATTCATGAAAAAATCCCCAAAATTTAAGAGATTCCACGAATGAAAGTCGATAAATTTTTGAATTTCAATATTCACATGATATGGTGTTGCACGATTCTAGAATAAAAGACTTGATTTGTTATTATCCACTGCGAATATGGCAAAATATATGCCATATTTCAAATTAGAAGTTTAGATTAGATGTGCACAAGGGTGTATCGTTAATGGTCTATGTCTAGTGCAATATCGAGCCACAAGTTTTATATACTACCATGTCTTGGTTTGTTTGGTGAAATTTTTAAATCTCTCCGTTTTAGAGAGTTTGTTACAAATTTTCATTTTTATCCATTCTATAAATTTTTTCATATTTGACTTTGACCATTTTAAAAATAGATTCTATATTCTACTAAATCATTTAGACTCATATTTTATTATTATAAAATTAATATACATAAAAAATTAGATCTTACATTTCACTAACTTTTTTAATTTACTTTCCATTATACTTTTTAAAATCTATACCATGTCAAATATTGTAAACTTATGGGATGTATAGAGTGTGATATATTTTTATCTTTTGATGTTTAGCACTAAATTTATTTCAAGATGACCACAAATTTACCATCTCATATCTCCATAATGTAAACAGTAAATCTGATCCCTACAAATTTGAGTTTATAAAATAAAGATACTCCTAAAATTTACGTATCGAATTTTTCTCTTTAGCTCCTTTTCTGCATTCTTGTTATGTAAGATTATAAAGTAGGCCCAAATCCCATAAAAGCCCAATAAGCATTTGGTCTGAAGCGATAGTAGATGGTTCCTTTCCTTTTTTTTTATTTTTTTTATTTTTTTTTTATTTTAATGGCAACTTTTAAGCTAACTAATGACAGAATACTGTATACATGAATCAAATAACTAATTCTTTTATCTCATCTTATTTCCAAAAAAAATCTTTATCTCATGCTTATACCTTTGTTCATTAAAAATAATAGTAACTATTTTTATTTAAGGTCGTCCCTTAAAAATATTTTTTTTTAAAAATTTTCTGTTTTAGGACGGGAGCCCCACAATCAACTAACACAATTTCTACTATTTGTTCTCTTCTTGTCTCTTACTTTATCCATTCTTTTTCAGCTTTCTCTTACTTTATCCATTTTTCTTTTCCGCTCACTTACTTTACCAATTCTTCTATTATTCATAGGTCTCGGAATCGGAATCAGTTGGTTCCGGTTCGAAACCGGCCGAATAAGAACTGGTTGCTTCCGATATCAAATAAACACATAAAAACTACAAATCAACAAGATAATAATATTCATCATTCAATTCCTAAAAATTCAATAAATATCTAAAAAAATCTGACACCTAAAATATTCAATAAATCAATACCTCAAATTCAAAGTAGCACACAAGAAAAGTTAAGAATACAAGTATACAACAATTAATGTTATATCCAAATCCAACCTAAAATTTGAATTAGGGTATTTTGTGTATTAGTATCATTTCGGAATTAGGGTACATATTATTAGTAGCATTTAGGAATTAGGGGGTGGGCGGCGTGAGTGGAAATTTAGCATTTAGGAATTTGGGTAATTTGTTTATTTGATTTTATTAAAAATGTAAATGTTATTTAAATCTGAAATTGAAATTGATATAATTTGGTTCCGGTAAGAACCGGTCAATTCCGGGTAGAACCAGAACCAATATTTTTTTAAAAACTGGAACTGGTCCCTCAAATACACGGCTGGTTCAAATTCCAGTTATCTGAGAACCAGTTGGCCTACTTTTAATATACTACTCCCTTCGTCCTTCATTAGTTCATTATGTGTCTCATTTTTCATTTTGGTCCATCCGTTATTCATTGTCTCACTTCACTTTTACCACTTTTAGTAATGGATCATACATTCTATTAACTCATTTCTCTTCACATTATGTTATACTCCCTCAGTACACTTTAAGAGTCCCAATTAACCATATATGAGTGTCCTACTTTAGGAGTCCCAATTGAATTATTCCATAAATGGTAATATGCCTCTCATTCCACTAACCCTTTCCGCTCACATTTTATTGTAAAACTAATATAAAAGTAGGACTCACATTCTATTGTCTTTTTTCACCAACTTTTCTTTACATTTCTTAAAACTTGTGTTGAACTCAAATGAGACTCCTAAAGTGGAGGGAATAAAACTAATATTCCCCCGTCCCACAAAGATGTCACACTTGTGAGATGATACGAGATTTTAGGAGGTTTTGTTTTATTTATTAGGTGAAAAGAGAAAATATAATATTTATATTATTGTGAGAGGACAACTTTTTCAGAAAATAGAAATGTAACATCTTTAAAAAGATAAATTAAAAATAAAATTGAAATATTTTTTATGAGATGAAGTTAGTATAAAGAATTCACACTATCACTAATTTTTTCTAACTAACTTTTGTATAGAATTTACGAAGTGGAACACATGTCAAAAGGTAAATGAAGTACTCCATGAATTAATTTTATTTAATCAGTAATTTGGTTTTTCCTGAATAGCATCGCTCAGAGTTGTTTACCTCGTGGGTTTTATAGTACCACCATTAATGAAACTGGACTTTTCGAAATATGGTCGCAACTGCATCCATTAAAGTTATTAAAGTCATGTCACATCTAGAAATGACTAATTATTCTATTCAAAATCCCTAAATTTAAAATAAAAAAAAAATTAATTCACTATTATCATCGGATACCCTGGCACTCGAAACAACCACAACATCTACCAAATTAACACTCCCACAGCCACATCCTCTACCAAATTAAGCAAACTATTTTCTTTTATACAATACTCCCTCGTCCCAGAAAGATTGTCCCAATTCATTTTTTACACTCGTTTTATAAAAATAATAATTAATAGGTAAAGTTGAAAGATAGTAAAATAAGAGAAAGAATAATGTAGGTAAGACTATTCTCTATATTATTCTTCCTTTTATTTTACTTTCTCTCTACTTTAACTATTTATTATTATTTTTGCAAAATAAGTGCAAAAAATAAACTGGGATACTCTTTCTGGGACGGAGAGAGTATGTAGCTTGTTTTACATTGGACCCTAAACTTTGATTTATGATGTCTTGTCATTATAAATAAAAATACCACTTCTAACTATAAATTACCATTATATGCATATCCACTCCTTAGGGCATCCACAATGGGACGCTTTAAGCGACGCCCTATGCACCGCCACATCAGCATTTTATCCTCCTCCTATTCCACCTGCAGTGGGGCGGACTATAGCCCGCCCTAAGCGACGCCCTAAGCATTTCACTATTTTGTATCTATATTTTTATGTTTGCAAATGTAAATAAAAATAATAAACAAATAAAAACAACACAATTAAAGGGAAATTCTATTTTTATTTAATTAAAAAAAAAGTTACAAAATAAGAAATAAAAAAAAGCACTAAATACAAAAAAGGAGGCTAGTCTAGAGAAGTCCCAACTTGCGGCTGAGGCCATCGATCATCCGCTGGATGCCCTCGATTTGAGCCGGGTTGGTCGCCTGTATGAGGGCGGTGTGCGCGTCCAACAACGTCCGGTAGTCGGAGGAGGCCGCCAAATCCGCGTACGCATGGGCCGCGGTCGAAGTCGCGGACGACGTCGAACTCGGGGTCGGCGACGGGGCTTGGTCAGGCGGCGCGACGGAGGAGGATGTGGCCTTGCCCTTGCCCTTGCCCTTGGCAGCCTTGACGCCAGGGGGACGCCGGGAGGACATCGGTGTGCCGGAACTCTCATCCTCGAACACCGGACTGTTGAGGTCCATCGGAGACGCGCCGCTATCGCTACTTGTATAATCATTGATGGTGCGCTTCGACGCCCTCCTCCTCGCCGCCGTCGATTGGGGAATCACTCCACCAACGAACTTCTGCTTGTCCCTCAAGAGCGCCCAGGACTGGTAGTGCTTGAAATCGCCGTACAATGAAATGTACGACTGCATCGCTTTGTCCCGCACATCCGCAAGACTCTCGCCACTGGCCTGCTCCCTCTCGCACTTCTCGTACTCCGCCGCGAATAAATTTACCTGCTTCTTTATTTGATCCCAGTGCTTGCGGAGCTGCTCCCTGTGGCGCTTGTACACGTTCGCCGGCTTGGCCGCGTTGTATTTCTCGGCGATGCGCTCCCAATACGCAGTCACCCTTTGGTTGTTGGCGTACACCGGATCCTCCGAAACATCAATCCAACATCTCGTCAAGACGATGGATTCGGGGTCGGAGTAGTTCGTCCTTCCCGAGGCGAACTCTTCACATACCTCCGTTGTAGGCAACTTCTGGGCTCGTGCCTTGGTCCGCTTCTTCTTGGTGGCGGACCCAGAAGCGGCGGCGGCGGAGGGAGCGGCGGCGGCGGGCCGGCCGCGAGGTGCGCGGCGGCGGAGGGGCGGTGTGGAGACGGTTCCATGTTGGACAGCCCGTATGAGTCGGTGGAAAAGTCGGGATCGTACTCGGCGTTGGTGTCGAATGGCCGGTATTCGTCGGGTTCTGTACCCGGCCATCGTGCACCACCGAACATCGGACTATTCGGATAATCTCTGGAATCTATTTTGCTTGAAAATGTAGTGAATTTGATGAGAGTGAAGTGAGAAAAATGAAGTGTGAAAAATGAAGTGAAAGAGGAATATATAGGTTTTGAAAATTTAATAAAATTTTAAAAAAAAACTAAACCGCGTCGCATCGTCCGTGCCCCATCGTCCGCATCGTCCGCCACTCCGCCTCGTCCACAGTGGCGGACGATGCGACGGACGATGGGTATCCTCCGCGCATCGTCCGCGGACGATGGGTTACCCATCGCCCGCCCCATTGCGGATGCCCTTAGTGCAGAATCGCAAAACTAGACTAAATATATTAGAGTTTTTAGATCTAGTATTTTATAGATGAAATGCGCAAATGTATAAATTATTTTCACCTTTATCACGAGCATATTTTACTTCAGGCCAAAGCAAATAAGTCATAACGTATTAGGAGGATTCAACTTAATTTCAGAATATATTACTTCATTCCAGTAGGTTTTTACTTCATTTTAATAGGATTATTACTTTATTCCAGTACGGACAAACGGTTTTGCCGTCGCGTACCGTTCTTTCTCTCTGCAATGTCTATTATCGCCGCCACGACACTGATAACAAAATGGAATGATAGTCTAATAGAATGGTTTAATAAGCACATAGAATGATGTAATAAACTATTTGAATGAAGTATGTGTAGAAGCATTTGAAGTCCTACTGGATGGAAGTAAGAACCTTGTCCAATGAAGTAATAACGTTTTCGAATGAAGTAATAACCTACTGGAATGAATTGTATTTTATAAAGTGAATAAAGTAAAAACCAAGTTCAATAAATTCGAATGAAGTATGTGTTGAATCATTTCAAAACCTATTCGAAGTAAGTAAAAACGTACTGTAGTTTCAAGGTTTTACGTACCGTAATAAAGTAATAAACCTACTACAATGAAGTAAAATGAGCTTGTAATGAAGACCGAAATAATTTACACATTAGCACATCTCATCAAAAAACTAGATCTAATGGTCTTAATTTGATCTTTAATTTGGTGTTTAAAATTAATTTGACATTGATCGCAATTCTCTAACTAGATGCATGGAGTATGGAAAATCATTTAAAGTTTCTAAAGAAAAGGTATTATTCTCATCAAAAATATATTTTTATAACCTTTTTCTTTAGAAAATCTAAACGTGTTTCTGTAATTTATGTACTCCCTCCGCCCCAAGATAAGTGACCTACTTTTTTTGGGCACTGGATTTAAGGCATGGTATTTAAATAAGTTAAAATGGAGAGAGTAAAGTATGAGAGAGAGAAAAGTAGAGGAGAGAAGAGAGAATAAAGTAGGTGGAGAATAAAGTAAGAGAGATGAATTTTTGCTAAAAATGGAAATAGGTCACTTATAGTGGAACACCTCAAAAAGGAATACAAGTCACTTATCTTAGAACGGAGGAAGTATTAAATTAGAAGGGAGACATCATATACTTTTATCCGTCTTAAATTTATTGGTAGGATAGGATATGCCAAATCGCATTACCATAAAGAGGTGAACAAGAATTTCACACATAAAAGATGGGCCTATTTATTTATTCTACATCAAAATTTATACTACTTTCAATAGGGATACGGTGATGCTCATAAAAAGAGGCAAACAATATTTATGTCGGTTCTACCGATATAAGCAAAAAGAAAGAGAAAATAAATTAAGGTAAATAATACTTTCTCGGTTCTTTTAAATATTGACCGCATTTGCTATTTTGGGATGTCCTTTTAAATAGATCAATTTTATTTAAAATAATGATCACATTTGTTATTTTGGGATGTCCCTTCAAAATAAATTAATAGGAGTACTATTTATGAAAAAATATTCTCTCTATTGAGATGAGTCTCATTCTCCGCTAGCAAAATCACTTTTTTTCTTTTATCTCTCTTACTTTACCAATTGTGCATTAAAACTTACGTCATTTTAAATATTTTCTATTTTTTAGAGACATAGTGAGTATTATGTATTTATTTCAATTTTATTTGTAATCATCCCTTTTTACGTAATTCAAATAATTATTTTTCATTCTTTTTCCTTATATTTGATCTTCACAAATGATCTTTGAAGTATATATAGTTCTAACGCATCCTTCTTCCTTTTTAAAGTATATGCTTCCAACGTTTTTTCATTGATTATATCATTTTGTTATTTTCATCCGTTCCTCATTAACTATTTTATTTTATTTTTACTATTTTTACTAAGTAAACTTCATATTCTACTAAAATTAATTAATTTTTACTAATTAATACTCCACCTGTCTTATAATAATATGCATTTTTAGTCGGACACGAGTTTTAATGAACAATCATTGGTAAAGTAAGAAAAGTTGAAAGTAAAAGTAATTAAAATATTGTTAATGGAGAATGAATCTTATTTCATGAGAGAATAAAGAATTTTCAAATTAAAAAAATGCATATTCTTGTGGTACATACTATAAAGAAAAAAAGTATATATTCTTGTATAACGGAGGAAATAATAGATCATAGAAATATTAGGTGAATAGTCAAAATTTTGAGAAATCATAGAATCCAAGAATCGGGAAATGGAGGAACAAAAATTGCAGATTCCAAAACTTATTCCCAAAAATACATAGAACATCAAAAACAAAGTCATTATAAAAAAAAATAAAAAAAATTGTGGCCACCTACTATTGCAGACTCAAGAGTCAAGAATACCAAAAAAGATAAACCATGGCCACAGCTTAATTTATAATTCTTGCCTTCCTTGCTGCTTCGGACATCTTGATAGCGTCTTCATCTCCTGAGCTACGTAAATTGCTTTGGATTTACAGTTTGTGTACGTGTACGTCTTCTTCAAGGAACTAATAAAACTCGAGTATTTTTTGCAGCTTTATCGTCTCAAATCTTCTTCAGCTCATGCTCTCAGTGGGAAGGCCATAAAGAATCATTTTTGTAAAAAAAGTGATATATTTGTGCATTAGTAAAAGTCAAAATCTTCTATGTAATAAAAAATATACTTGCTCGAAATTCTTGATAATAATGCTTACTCCCTCCCTCCGTCAATAAGATTTAGGAGTCCCGGTTTACCATTTTAGTTAGTCCACTATTATGAGTTATGGTTCACTTTTACTATAAATGGGTAGGTACATCACATTTTCCATTAACTCACTCCATTCACATTTTATTATAAAATAAATAGTACTATATAAAAATGAATCTCACATTCTACTATTTTCTCCCACTCACTTTCCTTTATAGTGATTAAAACTCGTGCCGAACTCAACTGAGACTCCTAAGACTACCCACATTTACAACCCTCACTCAACCCAACCTCAATAAACTTTTTAATAAAATATTTATTTCTCTTTCATCAACATAAACAACCCTCAATTTAATACTCCCTTCGTCCGTGAAAATGTTTCCCAATTTTGTCGTTTTGGTCCGTCCGCGAAATAATTATCCACTATGCTTCCATTTTTGATAATGGAGTTCACTTTCCACTAAGGCACTAACTCATACACTCACATTCTATTATAAAATTAATACTCCATATAAATGTGGAATACACGTTCCTAGGCCTGCTTAACCGGCCGGTTCCGGTTCTATCTGGTCAGGTTTGACTGGGTACCCGATTACAAATTTTCATGAATTCTGGAATCGGAACAGACCGGTTCTGGTTTGGAACTGACGGTTCTTACTCGGCCGATTCTAGTTATGAACTGGATCTGATTTGTAGTTTTAATTTTATTTTTTTTGAATTATTCAACATCTAGAATTATAGCAATTTATACCTAAAAATTCAAAGAAACACATAAAAATACAAATCGATAAGATAACAATATTCATCATTCAATATTCCAATACCTAAAAACAATAATTCAATAAATATTTAAGAAGTATAACACCTAAAAATTAAAATCAACACACGACAAAATACTAACAAGTATACACCCAAACAAATGCAGCACCATACACACACACAACATCTTAAACACATACACATAGCAGCTATACATACACACAACACCTTAAACAAACACACACACAAAGCATGTTACACGCACACACACAGCCTCAACACTGACAAACAAACGACAAATACACACACACAGCCCTATAAGATAATTGGATACTAATTAATACTCCCTCTATCCCATTAGAAATGAAACATTTTCCTTTTTGGTATGTCCCATTAAAAATGAAACGTTTCTAAAAATGGAAACAATACTCTCTCTACTTTTTCTTCTCTCTTACTTAACTCTCTCTTTATTAACTCACAAAACAACACTACATAAAATCCCGTGCCGAAAAGCAAATGTTGCATATTTAATGGGACAGAGGGAGTATCTTATAAAATCTAAAATTGAAAATCTAAAACTGATTTATTATTCGGTTCCGTGTAAGAACCGGAATCGGAATTTTTGCGAACATTAGATCGGTACCGGAACCGAAACCAAAAAATCGATTCCCGATTCCTCAATTACCCGGTCGGTTCCGGTTCTGATTCCGGATACCCGAGAATCGGAGAACCGATTAAGCAGGCCTACACGTTCCACTAACTTTTCCAGGTAAGAACCGGAAAAGTCTAAAAGTGAAAATCTAAAATTGATTTATTATTTGGTTCCGGGTAAGAACCGGAACCGGAACCGTAATTTTCGCGAACATTAGAATCGGTACCGAAACTAGAACCGGAACCAGAAAATCGATTCCCAGTTCCTCAATTACTCGGTCGGTTTCGATTCTGATTCAGGGTACCCGAGAACCGATAAAGCAGGCCTACACGTCCCACTAACTTTTTCACTCACTTTTCTTCACATACCTTAAAACACGTGCCGAATAAAGTGTGGATGACATTTTGCGGATGGAGGGGATATATAAATGTGGAACATACATTCCACTAACTTTTTTCACTCACTTTTCTTCGCCGAGTCAAATGTAAACAATATTTTGCGGACGGAGGGAGTATACCTTTCACTCCCATTAATGACCTCAACTCAACCTTGATAAAATATTTTCCACCTTACGTATTCTTCATAAATAATTAATTTGTTATTAATTTTAATATATTGTATACGTATAATTTTTTTTATAAATTTAATTAAATATAATTTACAATTACGAAAATAAGAGAAATGAAATGCAATATATTACATAAAATAAGATGAGTGTGGGTGGTTTAGAGGATTTTGATAATTTTGAAATCAAAATAAATAATTTGGATGATTTTGGATCTATAAATTTCTAGAATGCTTAATAACAACGCAAAGAAATTTATGGAAGAAAATAACTTGGATAGTGAACAAATTCAATAAAAAATATTATATAAATCAGATAAATAAATTTATTAATGAAAGTAAAAAGCTTATATGAAATTAAAAAAAGTGAATACCAATTTCTCATAAAAAAAAGAGAAAAAGAAAAAGAAAAAGTAGTGGAAAGAATGCCACATCACAAAACAATCTCCACTCATTCAACCTAAATCGGCTGACTAACAATAGTATTTCTCAATAATGTGACTAATTTCATCTCTATTTATTTTTATTTAATGACCTCTTCCGCAGTGTTGTCAATATGGGGTAGCGTAATAGCGGACAAAGAGGGTATCTTCTTTGTTGGCTAAATGTCAAATTTTAAGCAAAACATGTGATATTTGTAAGAGATTAAAGTGAGAGGGTCCCATGCTGTCGTTAATAACAAAGTAGGGCGTGCGGTGCTTAAAACGCCCAAATTTATAAACTAAACGCAATACTTTTGCCGATCCTTTTTTATGTTTTATTCATTTCTTTTTAAACACTTTTTGTATTCTATTAAACAGGCAAATACTCAAAAGGGCGTATGTGTATATTGTTGACTTTAATTATTAGTGAATTTTTAAATGCAAGAATTTGTGGAGTAGTTAATAAGCGGTGCTTAAAACGCACGAATTTAGAGTTCCTATATTTATAATTGAATAGGATTGTTGAGTATTTTGGCACATCTTTTTTATTCTTTTAAAAAGTCATGATACTAGTATAAAATTCAATTAAAAATATAGGAATTCTATTTATAATAAAACTACTAATTAATAATAACTAATTATGACCATCATTCCCCAAATAAAAGGATTACGTATAAAATAATTTAAACTAAACTATACTAACACCAAGTCTAGCTCGTCTGAAATTGTTAATCTTACAAAAAAAAAAAAAAAAACAT
The DNA here is from genome assembly GCF_023119035.1 of Salvia hispanica. NCBI lineage: Eukaryota > Viridiplantae > Streptophyta > Magnoliopsida > Lamiales > Lamiaceae > Salvia > Salvia hispanica. Next base: position 7,304,855 of record NC_062965.1, read on the forward strand.
ATTAATTATTAAAGAAAGCTATTTCCAAGCGTGAAATTGTTAATCTTACAAAATAAAAAAAACATATTAATTATTAAAGAAAGCTATTTCCAAACGCAAAGTATCTTAGAATAGAAAATAGTACACCTCCGTCTCAACTAAGTTGAATCATATTCTTTTCTTGGATATCTTAATTAAGTTGAGTCATTTCTTTTTTTTAAAAATAAAAAATAAAACATATAATTATTATTTTATTCATCACATATTTTACTCTCTCTTTATCTTTCCTACTTTATCCTCTCTCCTACTTCTCAACATAATTTCTTAATTTTTGTGTCCATAAGTTTTAACTCAACTTAGTTGGGACGGAGAAAGTATGTGATCGATTCCTTCTTGGCCCTTGTTTTGAGAAAAAAAATAATAAATCCCATCTACATTATTCTCTTTTATTTTAATGTTTCTTCATTTTAACTATTTATTATCATTTTCGTTAAACACGTATCAAATAGTAGTGGATAACTTAAATAGGGACAAATGAAATATTTTAAAAAATGTGAAAATTAAAATAAAATTAACTAGTATAATTTTTGTATTTAAATTCACTAGTATAAAGATGTATAATAGAATATTCTTATATGCAAATGCCTTTTTGAGTATTTTGCTGTTTCATAGAATATAAAAAGTGTTTAAAATGAAGTGAATAAAACATAAAAAAAAAAGGGTCGGCAGAAGTGCTACGTTTAAGTTCATAAATTTGTGCGATTTAAGCGCCGCACGTTCTGCTATGTTTTTAACGACAACAGAATCCTCTCCCAAAGTGAAGTGCAAACTATATCAATCATTTTCAATATATGCATTATTAAAATAAGTAATAAACTTACAAAAAATCAATCTTTATCATATATCACCATCATAGTCATCACTATCAATTTGAATCTAATCAATCTTTATCATATATATATATATATCACCATCATCGTCATCATTATCATTTTGAATACTTCCTCTACCTTAAACAGGGCCTTACTGAATGTTAGAAATTAATTATCTTTTCGTCTCCAAATTAAGATACTTTATCAAAAATATCCAGTTAGATATTTTAAAATAGGAAACAAAAGTTGAAAACACATAATACAAATCTCAAATTACTAGGCCATGTGTAAGGCGTGTTTGTCTAAGTTTATTTTAAAATATCTTGGTGCTTATAATAAATTATAAAATTATTTTTATAGAAATTAAAATACCATAAAATTATGAAAAAACGATAAATACTCAATAGGCATGAGGCATTGATAATATGTGGAACATTGAGCTATCTGGAGTTTAAAATTTCTTCTAAATGAATGAAAATGGCGTTTTGAATTGTAATAACTGGAGGTGGCAAATGTTGGGAGGGGCGTATAGAATAATAACAAAATGAGCATGACATAAATAGAGCAATATATACATCTAAATTTTTCGTGGCATCGACACTTTTCCGAAATTTTTGCTATTACAATTAGTAGGGACACACACTTCAATTATTGCAAACAGTAGAGAAAAATTCAAAATAGTCAAAACTTCAATTATTGCAAACAGTAGAGAAATTTTTTCGTGGCTCACAAATTTGACATGCACTCTCTATTATTTTTGGTGTGATTAAATGAGGAGTTCAATTAATTCTGCTTCTTCAAATACAATTGTTCAATTTGAAAGATTTCTTTTTTCATATTGAAGTCTTCAATTTGAATTTATTTTTTTCAACTATTAAAATTGACCTTATAATGGAAGGACCTTCTAAACATAAAAATGGGAATATTATCACCAGGCCGAAAATATTTGTGCTCAACCCATAATCATATTCATTCTGTTTCATTAAATGGAACGTTATCCTTTTTAGATTGTCCCATTAAAAACAAAATATTCCTAAAATAAAAATAACACCATCACTACTTTTTCCTCCCTATTTAAAACTTTCTCTTCAATAACTCACAAATCAACCCTATATAAATCACATGCCGAAAATTAAATGTTTCGTATTTAATTTTATTAGCATTGTACACAAGATCAAAAACAAAGCTTCAAACTTTCAACAATACGTACTTTTCCATTTAATTAAGAACTTATTCATACACATAATTATAATTAAAAAAGTTACAAAGAATGTATAATCTCTGTAACATTACAAACACAAGAACATCAAACCAAAGCATATGAAAATAATTGGTACGTACTCCTTATACTCTCTCAAGCAAGAATCTATGGAAGATTTTTGCAGGTCTTATCCTTATTGTCATTCATCTCCTGTTTGGAGAGCTTCTTAAGTCGAGCGAGGTGAAGATCGTTGTTCATCTTCCTCTTGTACATCTCCATGTACGAAATGGGCTCGTCCATCACTGCCTTCTCACCTTCTTCGATCTTCACCGGATAAACCTGGGCGTTTGGGGCTGGGTTCACGAATGTTGCTATGGATAATCTGCTGCTTTTCGAGTTCACAGCTACTTGGTGATCCGCACTCTTGAACCTCCCGTTGCTCAAGTACTAAATATATAGTTCAATTCAACGACCGTCAAAACCCTCTATATATATATACTCGCTCCGACTCATTGTTCAATACATTTTTCTTTTCTCAGACATCTTATTTTAACTTAACTCACAAAATAAGACTGCATAATATTTTAACCAAACAAGAAATGTATCTGTTGCAATTTGAAAAATGTCAATTAAATTAATGGCACCTTATTGTTGTTTAATATACATAAATCCACCACTCCCAAACTCACATATTTTAGTAGTAGTACTAGTTTTTTTTATGGAATTAATCAACATTAAATACAAAATGTTTCAATCTACAACTTTTAGATAAATTGTTGCAACGAATATGGAAAAAAAAAGTAAAAGAGAGAGAATAAGAAAAAACTTACATGACCATAATCGCCAAGATTGACAACAAAAGCACCCGGGACAGGTCGGACTGTGATCCATGTGTTGCCTCCATCCCGGGTCGCCTGAAGCCCGCCCACCTGATCTTGGAGCAGTAGAGTTATCAAACCCGGATCCGTATGCCGCTTTAGACCCAATGTGAGATCCGGGCGAGGGCATTTTGGGTAGAAATTGACAACTATTTTTTGATCCATGTCAATGCATGCTTTTGAGAGAGCATCCTTCTCAAGATCCATTGCTTGTGATAAAATCTCCAGTAATTTGCATCCCAAATCCATCACCTGTCGGCTGTATTCCTCCGTCGTCTCCCGCCACCCGCTCGGCTTGTCCGGCCATCGCGAGTAGTCCCGCGCCTCCACCGGGTAAGAAAAATATGTTACTATTTCCCGCCAGTCTTGTACGACTTCTCCCTTCAACCAATAGTTTATTTTTTTATTTAATTTCCAATAAGTAATTTGTTGATGAAAATAAAAACATTTTAATTGATAAATACAAAGATTTGTATGGCTACATAATGTTGCGTGCAAATCCGAGATTATTGACTTTAGATATTAACTACCCTACGATTAGATCTACCCATACTCTGTTAGTCCTAGTAAAATAGACTAATTTTATCATTTTAGGTCATTCCCTAAAATTAGATAAAGTCTAAACATGGAAAATTTTTACCAATTACACACCACTAATAATATGGACCCTACAATTTATTAACACTATTTCCACTACTTTTTTTTTTCTCTCTCTCTTTTTTATATACTTTTTTCCATCTCTTTTTTTACTAGTTACATATTAAACTCGTGTCATTTACAAGTTTATCTATTTTTTAGAACAGATGGGGTATTTGCAAGACATTATTGTAACTACTTACCAATCAAACTACGGTTCATCGTGAGATTAACTACTACTCCGTCTGTTCGCGATTTAAAATCTCATTTTGCTATTTCGGGATGTTCGTGATTTAATGTCCCAGTTGCTTTTAAACACCATTCCACTAACTCATTTTCTTAGTTTTTTTTTCACAAAATCAAACAATTTATCGAGTCCAAGTAAAACTATAAATGACGGACTGAAAGAGTAACATCGACTCTGCATTGGTAATTTTCCAAATACTATAATATTAAAAATAAAATAAAGCAGTACCTGAAGGTGGCTAGAGACGATGAAGCCACCTTTCTTGCCACCAGACATATCAAACCTAAGTTTCTCTTGAGAAGGCAAAGCAAAGAAGTCTAGAGCTAAACTTCTCATCCTTTCAACCACACTCAAATCCACACCATGATCAACCAACTGAAATATTCCCCACTCCTCACTCGCCACCACGATCTGTCGCCACGCCTCCTCCCTCTTCTCGATTCCGGCAAATGATATCACCGGAATCTCGTCGCTGAACTGGTCGTGTGCCACCTTAGGCCTCTCCTCTTCATCCCTCATGAATTTTGGGTGGAAAGAGCCAAGTTCTGCTTGCTCACAAGGAGAAATGTGCATTTCACCCATTTTTTTTTGTAGGAATATTTGAACTCATTTTTCAACTATATAAGATTTTCATTGGATTGTTATAAGGGGTCAGGAGGTGGAAAACGTGCTCTTGTCTGAGCCTAACTTTTTTTAGTACTATAATTAGTACTTAGTAGTTATGACTTCATTAAGGTTTACCTATTTTTTAGGACAGTTAGTAAATTTTGGCCCTAGTACTGGATGACTCAACTTAAAAATCTTCAAAATAAAATAAAAGTTGGTATTGTAATACTAACATAAATTGGTATGGTGTTGACATGGAATAGGGTAATTGAGTAATCAAAACAAACAGAAACGTAAAGAGACACAAATTTACGTGGTTCACCAACGTTGTATTGGCTATGTCTACGGACAAGAACGGAGAACATATTATATTATAATTGCGATTACATATTCCAGAGTTTTGTGTCACACATGATGGGTTAGGCACAATATGACTTATAGGAACCAATAAGCAACATAGCATACCATCTAGATTACAGAATTTTGTGCCCTTATTTAGCTAGCAGTAAACCATATAGATTCAAGGCATACTAACAAATGACATACCCGATACTCATTTTGTGAGTTCTGCTACTGCAAACTCAGTAGAGCATCGGGCTGAATCAGTGAGAGCCATTTGGGGCTCGAGTGAGATCAAGAATTGAAGTGTTGGAAGTAGCCGTTGGTGTCTAAGCGGTTATAACTAATTTTGGTTTCAATAAGTTTTAGTTAGTTTTCACACTCTTGTAATCGCACACACATACATAAGCTAGATGCTTAATTGTAGAAAAACAGAGAGCACACAAATACACACGCACTTTTGATAGAGGAGCCTAACTTGTGATTAGCCATAGGCGTTTCAATTGTAGAGTGTGAGAGTCTTGTTTGTGAGCTAGATCAATAAACTCTGATACACCTTCTCCGTGGACGTAGGCAAATTCATTACCGAACCACGTAAGCCACTGTGTGTTTTAATTTTCTTGTTCAACATCCGTGAGTGTGTGAGAATGGAGGTGCAACCACAACAAGTGGGGCCGTCTGTGGGAAGCGAGTTGAGCTTTCTTTGAGTGTCTTTTCTTTTTCTTGATTGGTTTCTGGGCGGATTGAGTTCAGAGGTCAGGGTTGATAAGCTGATCTTTGAAGAAGCACACCACCTGTTCGAGAAATGTCTACAACCAAGTTTGAGGTGGAGAAATTCACCGGTAAAAATGATTTTGGCCTATGGAGGCTGAAGATGAAGACAATATTGATGCAACAAGGGCTATGGGATA
>NC_062965.1:7310623-7394594 GCF_023119035.1 Salvia hispanica
CTCTCCAAGTTTTCTTCAAGTTTTCTTCAAGATTTCTTCATCAATTGAGAAGAATTCAAGTGAAATTCAAGAGATTATTGAAGAATCAAGACTAATTCCTTGTTTCTACCGTTCGTTCTTTTGGAAAAGGTACTTTATTTATTGATCTTCTCTTCTTCTACCGATTAATCGGTATTCTTGAGTCCACATGCATTTAGATTGAGTGAAGGGGAAATAAATTGATGAATTTTGGGATATGTGTGCAAGTGTGTGTGTGTGACCGAGACCGTGTGTGTGTGTGTGTGCACGCCTCGGTCGGCGTGCACAAGTGTGATGATCGTGTGCGTATGTTGTGTGTGTGGAACACTCATGCGTGACACGATTTAATGGTGAATTTGGAGTTGTTATTTAAATAAAAATGGTATGTTAATCATACTTTGATTTTGATTGATGATTTTGAAAATAATCGATGGGAAAAAAAGGGAAACGTGAGATCATGCATGATTTGAAATCCATGATTGAAACTGATTTGTGATACGCCTAATTTAAAGGTGATACTTCGCGCTCTCAGCGTGATAAACGAGGAGAAGAGAATACTATCGAGCTAAACCAACGAGGTGGGCTTTCTTTTAAAATAAGGACATTGTCCTAAACTGATATTGATGAGAATGAAAGATGTGTTATCATGCCTTGATTTGTTTTGTCGTGCCTATCCCTCGTGGCTATGCCACTATTGTTATAATCGAATTCGGATCCTTGTAGAGCCGCAAACTCTACTTGGGTTAGTGTACACCAATGTTAGACCGAGTGTGGCGTACGGGTTGGCCGGTCTAGTGACCTGGATTGCGGCCGCATTCCTTGTCATGTAGAATGAGGATATGGTAAACGTCTATGAGAAAAATGGTTGCGCGACCGTGATATTTGAGAAAGAAGATATTTTGGTGCCTCGGGTCTTTCTAAAGTTAAAACCCCGACGGACACTTGAAAATGGCATGATAATAACTATATTTGTGATAAAACTGTTTTCGGCAATGAGCCCATTGAGTATGATTATCGTACTCAGCCCTGCATGTGTTTTCCTTATGTGCAGGTTGAGTGGTGACGAGCGGGCGGCGGTGTTGAGTAGAGAATAATAAGATGATCTGTTGGTACTTAAGGTGTCGTTGTGTCCTCATACATAGCCTCACTTCTTTCTTGGTCGCTTCCGCTATTTTTATGAAAACTTGTGATCTTTTGTTGGGATAAATACTTTTATTTTCGTGGGTATGTTTTGGAATATGAACAGTTAGAAATATTCTCTTTTGAAGAACTTGGTTAAGCTTTTAATCTTTTGATGGATTCTCTTGCTAAGGCATTATTCTTCCTCTACTTAATTGTTCATTTAATGCTTTGGTCAAATCCCTTTCTTAATGAAACCCTAGCCTATGATTCTTTGATGCATTTAAGTCTACCTAGTTAGCGAACGCCGCATTTATTATACCCTAAATGGGCGGGTCGTTACAGTTGGTATCAGAGCCTCAGTTCTTTTCGCTCTGGACCCAAGAGTCTTGTTGTAATAAAATTTGAAAGTTGTATAAATTGATTAATGGATAATCGTCGAAGACTCAACACCGCAACTCGTCTCCGCTCAACCACGATGAATGAGGTAACAAGTATCTCTTGAATATTGATTTGAATTATGAAATATTGGAAGTTGAAGCGAATGGGAGATTGTTGATATATATTTGGAAAATTGTGATGATTATGCTTGCATGTGAACTTGCAAAATGTGATTATGCAAAATAAATGTTGTTATGCAAGTGATTATATGTTGAGACTGTTATGAGTTGAACAATAAAACTCTATGAAATTCTATGTGATTGTGATTTGCGTGAAATGTGATGAACGACCTTTATGAGAAGGAACTTGAGCACGCTGCTATACCTAGTTGTAAGTCGTGTCGTGAATGAAAATTTTGTGATAATATCGAACTTGGAGGCACCAAACGCCGAATACGAGGCGAGCGACTTATGAGAACGAATTGCGAAGCGTTGAAACGCGAAAATATATATATATATACACACCTTTTGGCACGGAAAGAAAATTCCGTTATTTCTTGATATGATATTACCTTCACACCTTCGTCGTTCGACGCATACACATATATATATATATATCCATCGTACTCTCAGCATCAGTTGAAATCTTATACACTATTGATATTTTCTTCGATCCTTGTTCTGATGCTGAGATTTCTTTTGTAGATGCCTAATCATTATTACGCACCGATGCGCGATCGTTACGCAAAGAACAAGGTTTTCCCTGTCGAAACCTACCAAGAGTTTGAGTGGGATGGAAAGTCCTTTCTCCTAACCTACGTCACCGAATTCTACGATCGTTGGATGGATGCATACGCGTATGGAGGAGTTACCCATCACGCGGGGATCTCGAGATTGATCCACACTCTGCCGAGTCCTTGGAGCGAATGGACTGCCCAAGCTGCATTGCCATATACGTGGTTCAGTCCGCCGGAGTACAAGCCTCGAGGCGATATAATCGGATTGATTGGAGTGCTACTCCCAGCCATGGCAGCTGCGAGGGATGGACCGCCGCTTAGTCCCCCAGCGCACAAGTATCCGCCGGGACAGGCCCGCCGATGGAGGTATCGTCGCGATAAGGAGCCGCATGTTGATCGTGTCCCTAATAGGCCAAGGCTTAAGGCTAATGTGGCTCATCCTTTGGTTATCCACGGAAATGTGGAGGATATGCGTGCGATAACACCGCCGCCCCCGGATGTTGGTGAATATGGCGAGAATGAGGGACCGGACGAGGAAGGACCCGCTTTGGAGATGGATGAGGATGATGACCCCGAGGAGGATATGAACGACATCGATTAGGATTGATAGTCGTGGAATATTTGTTTTGGCTTCCCCCATGTTTTTGGATTGATTTGCTACCTTATGATTTTTGCTACTCTTTCGTTTTTCTGCATTGATACTAAGACCTCCTTATGACGCCCAGTATCCGCCACTTAAAAGTTGTACAACTATTTCCTAAGTGCCATTACTTTGATGATAGGAGACGATGATCTTTTTGATTGACCTTGATGCAACCAATTTTTTTGGTAACCATGTTGATTGACACTACTCTTTGCAATCCGTCTACGTGACGAACTTATGATATCTTGCGCTTGGCCATATATTCCAAAACAATTGAACCATGAACCTTGTTATTTCAACTATACCATGTGACTATCGTTAGAATCATGGGAATAATTCTTGTGTTGATAAATCAGAATGCCGCCAAGACGCCATAACCGTCAACCGACACCTCCACCTTCAAGTGAGGAGAGTGTGACGCAGTCGATTCCGACACCACCGCCTCCCCCACCCCCGGTTAATAGGGAAGTAGTGAAGCTGTTCTTGGAACAGAAACCGCCCGTGTTCGATGGACTTGGAGAACCGGCCAAAGCCGAATCTTGGATCCGCGCGATAGAACGTATCTTCGCAATCTTGGGATGCAATGATAGGGAACGGATGAGTTGCGTTACTCATCAGCTAACCGAGGCAGCCGACTTTTGGTGGGATACTAGAACAAAGACCTTGACACAAGGCCAAGTGGAAGCAATGACGTGGGACGATTTCAAGACCGAGCTATACAACAAGTATGTGCCGAAAAGCTACCGGAAAGCGAAGGCATCCGAGTTCAACAATCTGACGCAAGGACGCATGACGGTGACCGAGTATGATCGAGCACTCAACAGCATGACCCGATACGCCCCTGATCAAGTCGACACAGACGAGAAGCTGTCGGACAAGTTCCGCGAGGGACTAAGGTCCGAGATAAAGATGTCATTGGCCAGTCGAGGGAGACTCACATACGCTAAAGCTTTGGCACTCGCGTTGGATATTGAGGCAGCAATGCCTAAGGAGAAAGCTAAGGAGATCGCTACTTCGTCGTTACCCCCACCGCACTACTCGAGGGAGAAACGGAAGTGGGATGAGCCTAGAGCTTCGCATGATGGAAAACGGCACCAGTCGAGCCAACATCGGTCCCAGTACGAAGGAGGGCAGCATACGTCTAGCCAGAGAGGAGACTACCGACCTAGGGCACCACAATGCAATGTGTGCTCTAAGTATCATTTCGGAGAATGCCGATACCAGAACGTGATCAAGTGCTACACTTGTGGAGGAAACGGTCATTTTTCCAGGGAGTGTCCGAATAACAAGAGAGGATCGGGATCAAGGCAGAACGATCAGGGATCCCGTCAGCCAGCTAGGGCACCGCAGAATGAATCGGGAGGAAATCGCGACTCATCATCGCGACAACCACAACCTCAGCGCCCCAGACTTCCTCCCCAAGCTAGAGCGTTCGCGTTGGAGCAGAAGAAGCCGAAGAAAGAGCAAGAGGATCGTGAAAAAGGGAATTTGACAGGTATGGGCGAAATTCTCAACACCCCTGTTGTTGTGTTGTTTGATACGGGCGCGTCGCACTCGTTTATATCTGAACTATGTGTGCATACTTTGAGCTTGCCTACTAGCGAATCTGAACGTAGAATGATGGTGTCCTCACCAGTAGGAGGAATGATAGAAATATCTAGAACGTGCTCTAATGTAGAAATTGTTATGGGAGAACTTAAGATAGTTGCTCACGACTTGCGAGTCATAAAAATGGAGGATATCGATATAATCTTGGGAATGGACTGGTTGACAACGAACTTTGCGACGATTCGTTGTAAGGAGAGGCAGATATCTCTACAAGCTCCGGGAAGAGAACCCACCATATACCACGGAATCGCGATGAACCGGCGAACCGCCATCATATCCGCGCTTCAGGCGACTGCAATGATGAAAAAAGGGCGAACTGCCTATCTTGTCTACCTCCATGGAGAGGAGAAGAACGAGGAGAGGATGGAAGATGTTGCTGTTGTGAAAGAATTTCCCGACGTTTTTCCCGAAGTGTTACCTGGACCACCGCCAGATCGACAATTGGAGTTCACGATTGACCTTGAACCGGGAGCTGCACCCGTATCCAAGGCACCATATAGAATGGCGCCAAAGGAGTTGGAGGAGTTAAAGATACAACTCCAGGAACTCATGGACTTAGGTTTCATTAGACCTAGTGTCTCGCCATGGGGCGCACCAGTACTTTTCGTGAAGAAGAAGGACGGATCGATGAGGATGTGCATCGATTATAGGGAGTTAAACAAGTTGACTCTTAAGAACAAGTATCCACTGCCAAGGATAGATGACTTGTTTGATCAACTTCGAGGAGCAGGAGTCTTTTCAAAAATGGACTTGAGGTCCGGATATCACCAATTACGAGTTCGAAGGGAGGATATACCGAAGACTGCTTTTCGTACGAGATATGGACACTACGAGTTCGTTGTGATGCCGTTCGGCCTAACGAATGCCCCAGCAGTGTTCATGGACTTGATGAATCGAGTGTTCCATCCGTATTTGGATAAATTCGTTTTAGTCTTCATAGATGACGTGCTAGTCTACTCAAAGAACGAGAAGGAGCATGAGGAGCACCTACGAATCACGTTGGAAACGTTGAGGACCGAGAAGTTGTACGCCAAATTCAGCAAGTGTGAATTTTGGCTAAAGGAAGTGAATTTTCTAGGACACATTGTGTCGGCAGAAGGAATTCGAGTGGACCCCGCCAAGGTTGAGGCGGTACAACGATGGAAGTCGCCTTCAACACCAAACGAAATTCGGAGTTTCCTAGGATTGGCAGGATACTACCGAAGATTCATTGAAGGATTCTCCAAGATAGCGAGACCAATGACGCAACAACTCAAGAAAGGAGTCAAAGTGAATTGGACCCCAGAGTGTGAAGCAAGCTTTCAACTCTTGAAGGAAAAGTTGACAACCGCGCCAGTGTTAGCTGTGCCCGAATCTGGAGTGAATTACGTAGTCTACACCGATGCTTCGAAGGTTGGATTAGGATGCGTATTGATGCAAAATAACAAAGTGATCGCCTACGCGTCGCGACAATTAAGACCACACGAGTTGAACTACCCAACACACGATTTGGAGTTAGCAGCAGTGGTACATGCCCTAAAGATTTGGAGGCATCATCTCTACGGAGTGAGATGTGAAATCTTTACGGACCACAAGAGCTTAAAGTATTTCTTCGAGCAGAGAGACTTGAATATGCGACAACGAAGATGGCTCGAACTAGTGAAGGATTATGATTGTGGTATCAACTACCACCCCGGCAAAGCAAATGTAGTGGCAGATGCTTTGAGCCGCAGAGATCATTCGCAAATAGCTACTTTCCTAACGGAAGAGGAGAGCTTGATACGAGAGTTTAGCAAAATGCGATTAGAAGTGATAAGAGCACCCGAGACAGTGGAAGGGAGAATTGCCACTTTGGTGGTTAAACCAGATCTGAAAACGAGAATCGTTGCAGCGCAACGAATGGATGCGGAACTAGAGGAAATCCGAGTTGAAGTGAGAACCGGTGAATCCGGAAAATTTAGTGAGGAGTCCGACAACGCCCTCACCTTTGAAGGAAGGTTGTGCGTGCCAAACAACGAGGAACTTAAGAACGAGATCATGAGTGAAGCTCATGAAACTCCATACACTGCTCACCCTGGAAGTACGAAGATGTACCAAGACTTGAAAAAGTCCTTTTGGTGGAATGGCATGAAGAGAGATATCGCGGCATTTGTGGAACGTTGCTTAGCCTGCCAACAGGTGAAGGCATTACATCAACGACCGCATGGAAAATTACAACCATTGGAGATACCCGAGTGGAAATGGGAGCATATCGCCATGGATTTTGTGACGGCCTTGCCAAAGACCCTAAGTGGGAACACCGCAATTTGGGTGATTATAGACCGACTTACCAAGAGTGCGCATTTCATACCGATTCCGGTAACTCATGGATCGAGCAAGCTGGCTCGTATCTACATAAAGGAGATTGTGCGATTGCACGGAGTTCCAGTGACAATTACGTCCGATCGTGACCCGAAGTTCACATCGAAATTTTGGATTAGTCTACAGCGCGAGTTGGGAACGCAACTGAATTTCAGCACGGCATTTCACCCGCAATCTGATGGGCAATCCGAGAGGACGATCCAAACTCTCGAGGATATGTTGAGAGCCGTGATACTCGACCGCGGTGGAAGTTGGGAGACCGTACTACCGCTAATTGAATTTGCATACAATAACAGCTTCCAAGCAACAATCAACATGGCGCCTTATGAAGCCTTATATGGAAGAAAATGTAGATCGCCGCTCTACTGGGATGAAGTTGGCGAGCGACGGGTGCTAGGACCCGATGCAGTCGAGGAAATGATTGAAGTCGTTCGACAAATTCGTGCTAGAATAAAGGAAGCTCAGGACAGACAAAAGTCATACGCTGACGTCCGACGAACCGACTTACAATTCCAAGCCGGTGATAAAGTCTTTCTCAAAGTGTCCCCGTCGAAAGGGATAACACGTTTTGGTGTTAAAGGAAAATTGAAACCACGTTTTATCGGGCCTTACGAGATTCTAGAAGGAATAGGACCCGTAGCCTATCGATTGGCGCTACCGCCAAGTCTTGGAAACGTGCACAACGTCTTTCACGTATCGCAGTTGCGAAAATATGTGTTCGATCCAAAGCACGTGATTCACTACGAAGAAGTCGCGTTGAATTCCGACTTGAGCTATGAAGAGAGACCCCAAATGATCTTGGACCGGAAGGTTCAGAATTTGAGAAATAAATCCATTGCTAGCGTGAAAGTGCTATGGAGGAACCACGATTATGAAGAAGCCACATGGGAGCTTGAGGACAAGATGAAGGAACTATACCCGGAACTTTTTCCATGAGGTACCAAAATTTCGGGACGAAATTTCTTTTAAGGGTGGTGGAATGTAACGCCCCACTTTTTCAAACCCTAATTTTCGGGTTATAAAATTTTTGCATTAAATGCCTTAAATGCTATGATATGTGAATTAATTGATGAGTGATTAATTGCATAGTGTCTATGTGACCTAATTGCGTATGGGAATTTTGATTGAGTTGAATAGTCAACTTGTTGAAATGTTGACGTGGCTATTGAATAGTCAAAGATGTGGAAAAATGATGTGGCCGTTGAAAGGTCAATACGTTGAGAAAATGGAGTGGAAGTGAAGAGATGATTGATCTGAATATGTGAATATTTGATGCGGAGTAATATAATTGTGGAAGAATTATTTTCCTAAGGGATGAGTGAGAATTAAATAGGAGCATTAATTAAATCATGTGGAATTTTCGGCCATTATATTATTTGGAGAAGAAATCCTATTTTTCTTGGATTTAATTATTTGTTTGGGATAATTATCCAAATTAAATCCAAAGTCCAATTACTCTATAATTCCTACATGGAATTTTCGAACTCCACTTTGATTTTTCCCATGAGATTTTCGAAAATCTCATAGTTTGGAGAAGAGAGAATTATTTTATTATTTGATCTCTTATTTATTCTACTCCATGAATAAATATAAATATGCTAAAATATCCTAGCATATCTTGCCAAATCTAAGAAGATATTGCATATCCTAATTGAATTAGGATTTGAATTTATTCCTTTTGAAGATTGGAAAATCACGCCACTTTTCCTACTAAAATGGGGAGTATTTTATTTATTCTTGCTCCGTGATATATTATTCTACTCCGTGAAATATTTGAATTAAATCATAGGCTAAATTAATAGCCTAGATTTCGAAAATTCTCTCCTAACCACCTCCAAATTTTCGGCCCCTATGACCAACAAATCTTCCCAAATCTCTAATTATTTAATTAAGGGATATTATTATTTGTGACTCTATAAATAGGAGAGAAACCCTAACCCTAGAGATCACAAAACCGGCGCCCACTCTCCCCAATATTTTCGAAAATCTTCTCCCCACTCTCTCCATATTTTCTTCAAGTTTTCTTCAAGATTTCTTCATCAATTGAGAAGAATTCAAGTGAAATTCAAGAGATTATTGAAGAATCAAGACTAATTCCTTGTTTCTACCGTTCGTTCTTTTGGAAAAGGTACTTTAAATATTGATCTTCTCTTCTTCTACCGATCAATCGGTGTTCTTGTTTCCACATGCATATAGATTGAGTGAAGGGGAAATTAATTGGTGAATTTCGGGATATATGTGTGCAAGTGTGTGTGTGCGAGACCGTGTGTGTGTGTGTGTGCACGCCTCGGTCGGCGTGCACAAGTGTGGTGTTCGTGTGCGTGTGTTGTGTGTGTGGAACACTCATGCGTGACACGATTTAATGGTGAATTTGGAGTTGTTATTTGAATAAAAATGATATGCTAATCATACTTTGATTTTGATTGATGATTTTGAAAGTAATCGATGGGAAAAAAGGGAAATATGGGAAAAACATGCATATTTTGAAATCAATGATTGAAACTGATTTGTGATACGCCTAATTTAAAGGTGATACTTCGCGCTCTCAGCGTGATAAACGAGGAGAAGAGAATACTATCGAGCTAAGCCGACGAGGTGGGCTTTCTTTTAAAATAAGGACATTGTCCTAAACTGATATTGATGAGAATGAGATATGTGTTATCATGCCTTGATTTGTTTTGTCGTGCCTATCCCTCGTGGCTATGCCACTATTGATTTAATCGAATTCGGATCCTTGTAGAGCCGCAAACTCTACTTGGGTTAGTGTACACCAATGTTAGACCGAGAGTCAGCGTACGGGTTGGCCGGTCTAGTGACCTGGATTGCGGCCGCATTCCTTGTCATGTAGAATGAGGATATGGTAAACGTCTATGAGAAAAATGGTTGCGCGACCGTGATATTTGAGAAAGAAGATATTTTGGTGCCTCGGGTCTTTCTAAAGTTAAAACCCCGATGGACACTTGAAAATGGCATGATGATAATAACTATATTTGTGATAAAACTGTTTTCGGCAATGAGCCCATTGAGTATGTTTATCGTACTCAGCCCTGCATGTGTTTTCCTTATGTGCAGGTTGAGTGGTGACGAGCGGGCGGCGGTGTTGAGTAGAGAATAATAAGATGATCTGTTGGTACTTAAGGTGTCGTTGTGTCCTCATACATAGCCTCACTTCTTTCTTGGTCGCTTCCGCTATTTTTATGAAAACTTATGATCTTTGGTTGGGATAAATACTTTTATTTTCGTGGGTATGTTTTGGAATATGAACAGTTAGAAATATTCTTTTTGAAGAACTTGGTTAAGCTTTTATTTCAATAAATCTTTTGATGGATTCCTTTGCTAAGGCATTATTCTTCCTCTACTTAGTTGTACCTTAAATGCTTTGGTCAAATCCCTTTTAAATGAAACCCTAGCCTATGATTCTTTGATGCATTTAAGTCTACCTAGTTAGCGAACGCCGCATTTATTATACCCTAAATGGGCGGGTCGTTACAGTTGGTATCAGAGCCTCAGTTCTTTTCGCTCTGGACCCAAGAGTCTTGTTGTAATAAAATTTGAAAGTTGTATAAATTGATTAATGGATAATCGTCGAAGACTCAACACCGCAACTCGTCTCCGCTCAACCACGATGAATGAGGTAACAAGTATCTCTTGAATATTGATTTGAATATGAAATATGGGAAGTTGAAGCGAATGGGAGATTGTTGATATATATTTGGAAAATTGTGATGATTATGCTTGCATGTGAAATTTGCGAAATGTGATTATGCAAAATAAATGTTGTTATGCAAGTGATTATATGTTGGGACTGTTATGAGTTGAACAATAAAACTCTATGACAATTCTATGTGATTGTGATTTGCGTGATATGTGATGAACGACATCTATGAGAATGAACTTGAGCACGCTGCTATACATAGTTGTAAGTCGTGTCGTGAATGAAAATTTTGTGATAATATCGAACTTGGAGGCACCAAACGCCGAATACGAGGCGAGCGGCTTATGAGAACGAATTGCGAAGCGTTGAAACGCGAAAATATATATATACATATACACACCTTTTGGCACGGAAAAGAAATTCCGTTATTTCTTGATATGATATTACCTTCACACCTCCGTCGTTCGACGCATATATATATATATATATATCCATCGTACTCTCGGCATCAGTTTGAAATCTTATATACTATTAATATTTTCTTCGATCCTTGTTCTGATGCTGAGATTTCTTTTGTAGATGCCTAATCATTATTACGCACCGATGCGCGATCGTTACGCGAAGAACAAGGTTTTCCCTGTCGAAACCTACCAAGAGTTTGAGTGGGATGGAAAGTCTTTTCTCCTAACCTACGTCACCGAATTCTACGATCGTTGGATGGATGCATACGCGTATGGAGGAGTTACCCATCACGCGGGGATCTCGAGATTGATCCACACTCTGCCGAGTCCTTGGAGCGAATGGACTGCCCAAGCTGCATTGCCATATACGTGGTTCAGTCCGCCCGAGTATAAGCCTCGAGGCGATATAATCGGCTTGATTGGAGTGCTACTCCCAGCCATGGCAGCTGCGAGGGATGGACCGCCGCTTAGTCCCCCAGCGCACAAGTATCCGCCAGGCCAAGCTCGCCGATGGAGGTATCGTCGCGATAAGGAGCCGCATGTTGATCGTGTCCCTAATAGGCCAAGGCTTAAGGCTAATGTGGCTCATCCTTTGGTTATCCACGGAAATGTGGAGGACATGCGTGCGATAACACCGCCGCCCCCGGATGTTGGTGAATATGGCGAGAATGAGGGACCGGACGAGGAAGGACCTGCTTTGGAGATGGATGAGGACGATGACCCCGAGGAAGACATGAACGATATCGACTAAGAGTGATAGTCGTGTGATATTTGTTTTGCTTCCCCCATGTTTTTGGATTGATCTGTTGATTTCTACCTTATGTTTTTGCTACTTTTTTATTCTGCTGCTTTTGATACTAAGACCTCTTTGAGGCGACGTTTTTGATTAATATGCCATGGGGAGATATTTATTTTGATTCAATGGATTGCCTTTCGTACATGGTACAAATTATCTATCACTATGCCATCACATCATGCCTCTTACCGTAACACCATTTTTTTGAATACCTTATGACGCCCTGTACTCGCCACTTAAAAGTTGTACAACTACTTCTTAAGTGCAATTACTTTGATGATAGGAGACGATGATCTTTTGATTGACCTTGATGCAACCAATTTTTTTTGTAATCATGATTGATACTGCTCGTGCAATCCGTCTACGTGATGAACTTATGATATCTTGTGCTTGGCCATATACTCTAAAACAAATTGACCCATGAACCTTGTTATTCAACTATACCACGCGACTATTGTTGGAATCATGGAAATAATTCTTGTGTTGATAAATCAGAATGCCGCCAAGACGCCAAAACCGTCAACCGACACCTCCACCTTCAAGTGAGGAGAGTGTGACGCAGTCGATTCCGACACCACCGCCTCCCCCACCCCCGGTTAATAGGGAAGTAGTGAAGCTGTTCTTGGAACAGAAACCGCCCGTGTTCGATGGACTTGGAGAACCGGCCAAAGCCGAATCTTGGATCCGCGCGATAGAGCGTATCTTCGCAATCTTGGGATGCAATGATAGGGAACGGATGAGTTGCGTGACTCATCAACTAACCGAGGCAGCCGACTTTTGGTGGGATACAAGAATAAAGACCTTGACACAAGGCCAAGTGGAAGCAATGACGTGGGACGATTTCAAGACCGAGCTATACAACAAGTATGTGCCGAAAAGCTACCGGAAAGCGAAGGCATCCGAGTTCAACAATCTGACTCAAGGACGCATGACGGTGACAGAGTATGATCGAGCGCTCAACAGCATGACCCGATACGCCCCTGATCAAGTCGACACAGACGAGAAGCTGTCGGACAAGTTCCGCGAGGGACTAAGGTCCGAGATAAAGATGTCGTTGGCCAGTCGAGGGAGACTCACATACGCTAAAGCTTTGGCACTCGCGTTGGATATTGAGGCAGCAATGCCTAAGGAGAAAGCTAAGGAGATTGCAACTTCGTCGTTACCCCCACCGCACTACTCCAGAGAGAAACGGAAGTGGGATGAGCATAGAAATTCGCACGATGGAAAGCGACACCAGTCGAGTCAGCATCGATCCCAGCACGGAGGAGGGCAGCATACGTCTAGCCAGAGAGGAGACTACCGACCTAGGGCACCACAATGCAATGTGTGCTCTAAGTATCATTTCGGAGAATGCCGATACCAGAACGTGATCAAGTGCTACACTTGTGGAGGAAACGGTCACTTTTCCAGGGAGTGTCCGAATAACAAGAGAGGATCGGGATCAAGGCAGAACGATCAGGGATCCCGTCAGCCAGCTAGGGCACCGCAGAATGAATCTGGAGGGAATCGCGACTCATCATCGCGACAACCACAACCTCAACGCCCCAGACTTCCTCCCCAAGCTAGAGCGTTCGCGTTGGAGCAGAAGAAGCCGAAGAAAGAGCAAGATGAACGCGAGAAAGGGAATTTGACAGGTATGGGCGAAATTCTCAACACCCCTGTTGTTGTGTTGTTTGATACGGGCGCGTCGCACTCGTTTATATCTGAACTATGTGTGCATACTTTGAGCTTGCCTGCTAGCGAATCTGAACGTAGAATGATGGTGTCCTCACCAGTAGGAGGAATGATAGAAATATCTAGAACGTGCTCTAATGTAGAAATTGTTATGGGAGAACTTAAGATAGTGGCTCACGACTTGCGAGTCATAAAAATGGAGGATATCGATATAATCTTGGGAATGGACTGGTTGACAACGAACTTTGCGACGATTCGTTGTAAGGAGAGGCAGATATCTCTACAAGCTCCGGGAAGAGAACCCACCATATACCACGGAATCGCGATGAACCGGCGAACCGCCATCATATCCGCGCTTCAGGCGACTGCAATGATGAAAAAAGGGCGAACTGCCTATCTTGTCTACCTCCATGGAGAGGAGAAGAACGAGGAGAGGATGGAAGATGTTGCTGTTGTGAAAGAATTTCCCGACGTTTTTCCCGAAGTGTTACCTGGACCACCGCCAGATAGGCAATTGGAGTTCACGATTGACCTCGAACCGGGAGCTGCACCCGTATCCAAGGCACCGTATAGAATGGCGCCAAAGGAGTTGGAGGAGTTAAAGATACAACTCCAGGAGCTTATGGACTTAGGTTTCATTAGACCTAGTGTCTCGCCATGGGGTGCACCAGTACTTTTCGTAAAGAAGAAGGACGGATCGATGAGGATGTGCATCGACTATAGAGAGTTGAACAAGTTGACTCTTAAGAACAAGTATCCACTGCCAAGGATAGATGACTTGTTTGATCAACTTCGAGGAGCAGGAGTCTTTTCAAAGATGGACTTGAGGTCCGGATATCACCAATTACGAGTTCGAAGGGAGGATATACCGAAGACTGCTTTTCGTACGAGATATGGACACTATGAGTTCGTTGTGATGCCGTTTGGCCTAACGAATGCCCCAGCAGTGTTCATGGACTTGATGAATCGAGTGTTCCATCCGTATTTGGATAAATTCGTTTTAGTCTTCATCGATGACGTGCTAGTCTACTCAAAGAACGAAGAGGAGCATGAGGAGAACCTACGAATCACGTTGGAAACGTTAAGGACCGAGAAGTTGTATGCAAAATTTAGCAAGTGTGAATTCTGGCTAAAGGAAGTGAATTTTCTTGGACACATTGTGTCGGCAGAAGGAATCCGAGTGGACCCCGCCAAAGTTGAAGCCGTGCAACAATGGAAGTCGCCTTCAACACCAAACGAAATTCGGAGTTTCCTAGGATTGGCAGGATACTACCGAAGATTTATTGAAGGATTCTCCAAGATAGTGAGACCAATGACGCAACAACTCAAGAAAGGAGTCAAAGTGAATTGGACCCCAGAGTGTGAAGCAAGCTTTCAACTCTTGAAGGAAAAGTTGACAACCGCGCCAGTGTTAGCTGTGCCCGAATCTGGAGTGAATTACGTAGTCTACACCGATGCTTCAAAGGTTGGATTAGGATGCGTTTTGATGCAAAATAATAAAGTGATTGCCTATGCGTCGCGACAATTAAGACCACACGAGTTGAATTACCCGACGCACGATTTGGAGTTAGCAGCAGTGGTACATGCCCTAAAGATTTGGAGGCATCATCTCTACGGAGTGAGATGTGAAATCTTTACGGACCACAAAAGCTTAAAATATTTCTTCGAGCAGAAAGACTTGAATATGCGACAACGAAGATGGCTCGAACTAGTGAAGGACTACGATTGTGGTATTAACTACCACCCCGGCAAAGCAAATGTAGTGGCAGATGCTTTGAGCCGCAGAGATCATTCGCAAATAGCTACTTTCCTAACGGAAGAGGAGAGCTTGATACGAGAGTTTAGCAAAATGCGATTAGAAGTGATAAGAGCACCCGAGACAGTGGAAGGGAGAATTGCCACTTTGGTGGTTAAACCAGATCTGAAAACGAGAATCGTTGCAGCGCAACGAATGGATGCGGAACTAGAGGAAATCCGAGTTGAAGTAAGAACCGGTGAATCCGGAAAATTTAGTGAGGAGTCCGACAACGCCCTCACCTTTGAAGGAAGGTTGTGCGTACCGAACAATGAGGAACTTAAGAACGAGATTTTGAGTGAAGCTCACGAAACTCCATACACTGCTCACCCTGGAAGCACGAAGATGTACCAAGACTTGAAAAAGTCCTTTTGGTGGAATGGCATGAAGAGAGATATCGCGGCATTTGTGGAACGTTGCTTAGCCTGCCAACAGGTGAAGGCATTACATCAACGACCGCATGGAAAATTACAACCACTGGAGATACCCGAGTGGAAATGGGAGCATATCGCCATGGATTTTGTGACGGCCTTGCCAAAGACCCTAAGTGGGAATACCGCAATTTGGGTGATTATAGACCGACTTACCAAGAGTGCGCATTTCATACCGATTCCGGTGACTCATGGATCGAGCAAGCTGGCTCGTATCTACATAAAGGAGATTGTGCGATTGCACGGAGTTCCAGTGACAATTACGTCCGATCGTGACCCGAAGTTCACATCGAAATTTTGGATTAGTCTACAGCGCGAGTTGGGAACGCAACTGAATTTCAGCACGGCATTTCACCCGCAATCTGATGGGCAATCCGAGAGGACGATCCAAACTCTCGAGGATATGTTGAGAGCCGTAATACTCGATCGCGGTGGAAGTTGGGAGACCGTACTACCGCTAATTGAATTTGCATACAATAACAGCTTCCAAGCAACAATCAACATGGCGCCTTATGAAGCCTTATATGGAAGAAAATGTAGATCGCCGCTCTACTGGGATGAAGTTGGCGAGCGACGGGTGCTAGGACCCGATGCAGTCGAGGAAATGATTGAAGTCGTACGACAAATTCGTGCTAGAATAAAGGAAGCTCAGGACAGACAAAAGTCATACGCTGACGTCCGACGAACCGACCTACAATTCCAAGCCGGTGATAAAGTCTTTCTCAAAGTGTCCCCGTCGAAAGGGATAACACGTTTTGGTGTGAAAGGAAAATTGAAACCACGTTTTATCGGGCCTTACGAAATTCTAGAAGGAATAGGACCCGTAGCCTATCGATTGGCGCTACCGCCAAGTCTTGGAAACGTGCACAACGTCTTTCACGTATCGCAGTTGCGAAAATATGTGTTCGATCCGAAGCACGTGATTCACTACGAAGAAGTCGCGTTGAATTCCGACTTGAGCTATGAAGAGAGACCACAAATGATCTTGGACCGGAAGGTTCAGAATTTGAGAAATAAATCCATTGCTAGCGTGAAAGTGCTATGGAGGAACCACGATTATGAAGAAGCCACATGGGAGCTTGAGGACAAGATGAAGGAACTATACCCGGAACTTTTTCCATGAGGTACCAAAATTTCGGGACGAAATTTCTTTTAAGGGTGGTGGAATGTAACGCCCCACTTTTTGCAAACCCTAATTTTCGGGTTTTGGAATTTTTGCATTAAATGCCTTAAATGCTATGATATGTGAATTAATTGATGAGTGATTAATTGCATAGTGTCTATGTGACCTAATTGCGTATGGGATTTTTGATTGAGTTGAATAGTCAACTTGTTGAAATGTTGACGTGGCTATTAAATAGTCAAAGATGTGGAAAAATGATGTGGCCGTTGAAAGGTCAATACGTTGAGAAAATGGAGTGGAAGTGAAGAGTTGATTGATTGGAATATGTGAATATTTGATGCGGAGTAATATAATTGTGGAGAATTATTTTCCTAAGGGATGAGTGAGAATTAAATAGGAGCATTAATTAAATCATGTGGAATTTTCGGCCATTATAATATTTGGAGAAAGAAATCCTATTTTTTTTTCTTGGATTTAATTATTTGTTTGGGATAATTATCCAAATTAAATCCAAAGTCCAATTACTCTATAATTCCTACATGGAATTTTCGAACTCCACTTTGATTTTATCCATGAGATTTTCGAAAATCTCATAGTTTGGAGAAGAGAGAATTATTTTATTATTTGATCTCTTATTTATTCTACTCCATGAATAAATATAAATATGCTAAAATATCCCACCATATCTTGCCAAATCTAAGAAGATATTGCATATCCTAATTGAATTAGGATTTGAATTTATTCCTTTTGAAGATTGGAAAATCACGCCACTTTTCCTACTAAAATGGGGAGTATTTTATTTATTCTTGCTCCGTGATATATTATTCTACTCCGTGAAATATTTGAATTAAATCATAGGCTAAATTAATAGCCTAGATTTCGAAAATTCTCTCCTAACCACCTCCAAATTTTCGGCCCCTATGACCAACAAATCTTCCCAAATCTCTAATTATTTAATTAAGGGATATTATTATTTGTGACTCTATAAATAGGAGAGAAACCCTAACCCTAGAGATCACAAAACCGGCGCCCACTCTCCCCAATATTTTCGAAAATCTTCTCCCCACTCTCTCCATATTTTCTTCAAGTTTTCTTCAAGATTTCTTCATCAATTGAGAAGAATTCAAGTGAAATTCAAGAGATTATTGAAGAATCAAGACTAATTCCTTGTTTCTACCGTTCGTTCTTTTGGAAAAGGTACTTTAAATATTGATCTTCTCTTCTTCTACCGATCAATCGGTGTTCTTGTTTCCACATGCATATAGATTGAGTGAAGGGGAAATTAATCGGTGAATTTCGGGATATATGTGTGCAAGTGTGTGTGTGCGAGACCGTGTGTGTGTGTGTGTGCACGCCTCGGTCGGCGTGCACAAGTGTGGTGTTCGTGTGCGTGTGTTGTGTGTGTGGAACACTCATGCGTGACACGATTTAATGGTGAATTGGAGTTGTTATTTGAATAAAAAAATGATATGCTAATCATACTTTGATTTTGTTTGATGATTTGAAAGTAATCGATGGGAAAAAAAGGAAATATGGGAAAAACATGCATATTTTGAAATCAATGATTGAAACTGATTTGTGATACGCCTAATTGAAAGGTGATACTTCGCGCTCTCAGCGTGATAAACGAGGAGAAGAGAATACTTGCGAGATAAGCCGACGAGGTGGGCTTTCTTTTAAAATAAGGACATTGTCCTAAACTGATATTGATGAGAATGAGATATGTGTTATCATGCCTTGATTTGTTTTGTCGTGCCTATCCCTCGTGGCTATGCCACTATTGATTTAATCGAATTCGGATCCTTGTAGAGCCGCAAACTCTACTTGGGTTAGTGTACACCAATGTTAGACCGAGAGTCAGCGTACGGGTTGGCCGGTCTAGTGACCTGGATTGCGGCCGCATTCCTTGTCATGTAGAATGAGGATATGGTAAACGTTTATGAGAAAAATGGTTGCGCGACCGTGATATTTGAGAAAGAAGATATTTTGGTGCCTCGGGTCTTTCTAAAGTTAAAACCCCGATGGACACTTGAAAATGGCATGATGATAATAACTATATTTGTGATAAAACTGTTTTCGGCAATGAGCCCATTGAGTATGTTTATCGTACTCAGCCCTGCATGTGTTTTCCTTATGTGCAGGTTGAGTGGTGACGAGCGGGCGGCGGTGTTGAGTAGAGAATAATAAGATGATCTGTTGGTACTTAAGGTGTCGTTGTGTCCTCATACATAGCCTCACTTCTTTCTTGGTCGCTTCCACTATTTTTATAAAAACTTATGATCTTTGGTTGGGATAAATACTTTTATTTTCGTGGGTATGTTTTGGAATATGAACAGTTAGAAATATTCTTTTTGAAGAACTTGACTAAGCTTTTATTTCAATAAATCTTTGATGGATTCCTTTGCTAAGGCATTATTCTTCCTCTACTTAGTTGTACCTTAAATGCTTTGGTCAAATCCCTTTTAAATGAAACCCTAGCCTATGATTCTTTGATGCATTTAAGTCTACCTAGTTAGCGAACGCCGCATTTATTATACCCTAAATGGGCGGGTCGTTACAGCTTGGTTCCAGAAATTAGGAAATTCTCAGGGGTCAGTAATGTTCGGCAATGATCAGATATGTGAAGTCAAAGGAATTGGTGAAATCAAGCTGCTGATGCTGGATGGCAGCATCAAGATTCTGACAGAAGTCAAATTCATACCAAAGATTAAGAGAAACCTCATTTCTCTTGGAGTTATGGAGTCTAAGGGATATAGATTTGAATCAGCAAATGGAATTTTGAAAGTCACCAAAGGCTCTAGGATCATTATGGAGGCCAAGAGAAGAAATAACTTGTACTATCTGATGGCTGAAACAGTGATTAGAGTAGCTAATCTCACTCAGTCAGAAAGTATGGATGCTTGGCATACTAGGCTGGGCCATGTTGGAGAAAAGGGCATCAGAAAGTTGGCAAGGCAAGGTGTGATCAAGGTAGCTGCATCAGAGAATCTCAACAGGTGTGAGCCATGCATTTTGGGAAAGGCAAAGAAGTTGCCTTACACGACTAGAAAGCACACCTCAGATGCTCGATTTGTGTATGCTCACAGTGATCTCTGGGGGCCTTCTCAAGTGGAATCCATGAGTGGAGGTAAATATTTCATCTCTATAATAGATGATTATTCTAGAAAGGTTTGGGTTTATATATTGAAAGATAAATCTCAAGCTTTTGTGAAGTTTCAAGATTGGCATACTAGATATGAAAATGAAAGGGGGTCCGTTCTGAAATGTTTGAGAACCGACAACAGGATGGAATTCTTGTCTGCTGAATTTGAGGGGTTTTGCAAGCTGAAAGGTATTAAAAGGCATAGGACACTCCCCAGAAATCCCCAACAAACTGGGGTTGCAGAGAGGATGAACCGAACTCTTTTAGAGAGGGTGAGGTGTATGCTGTTTTCATCTGGTTTGCCTAAGAGGTTTTGGGCCGAGGCCATAATTACTGCTGCAGTGTTGATAAACAAGTGTCCCTCATCTGCAATATCAGATGAAACTCCAGATACAAGGTGGTATGGGAGCATCAATGACTATTCCATTCTGAGAAGCTTTGGCTGTGCTGCATATGCACACATAAAGCAAAGTAAGCTAGAGCCAAGAGCCAAGAAGTGTGTTATGCTTGGGTATCAAGATGGTGTGAAGGCATACAGGCTCTGGAGCCTAGAGAAGGGTGATCAAAAGATTGTTGTGAGCAGAGATGTAGTTTTTAATGAGGAAGAAATGTCATTCAAAAGGGAGCAAGTTTCTGATGCAAACAGTAATTCTGATATGCAGAATTTTGAATTAGGGGAGAGCTCCAGCAGATCAGATGTTGATGAAGACTCTTAGGTCATGGATAGTGTAGATGAAGGTGGAGCTACTGAGCATCAATCACCTCACCACAATGATGATCAACAAACAACAGCTGAGAGCCAACTGCCAAGAAGAAACCCAAGAAGGGATGTCAGGCTGCCTCACAGATTTTCTGATTATGACATGAGTTTCTTTGCACTTTGTGTAGCTGAGGTGCTATTGTTTACAAAACCATCAACATATGAGGAGGCTAATAAGTGCAAGGAGAGTCAGAAGTGGATCAAGGCCATGAGGGAAGAGATAGAGTCTTTGTTGGAGAATGGTACTTGGATTTTGGTGGATGATCCGGGAACTCAAAAGTTGATCAGCTGCAAGTGGATATTCAAGAAAAAGGTAGAAGTGGCAGAAGTTGAAAGCATAAGATTCAAAGCCAGGCTAGTTGCTAGAGGATTCGCACAGGTAGAAGGGGTTGATTATACAAAGGTTTTTTCTCCTGTGGTGAAACACACTTCTATCAGAATTTTATTGGCCTTAACTGCTCATTTTGATTGGGAACTGCATCAACTTGATGTCAAGACTGCATTTCTTCATGGAGACCTAGAGGAAACTATATATATGGTACAGCCTAAGGGTTTTAAGAAGCCTGGGGAAGAGAAGAAGGTTTGCATATTGAAGAAGAGTCTATATGGTCTCAAGCAGAGTAGTAGGCAGTGGAATAAGAAGTTCCATGAGAATATAATAACAATGGGATTTGAGAGATCTGATTTTGATAGTTGTGTCTATCTCAGAAGGAGAGATGGAAAGATTGTTGCTTATCTGCTTTTGTATGTCGATGATATCTTGCTGGCAGGTCCAGACAAGAGAGAGTTACAATCAGTTAAGGAGAATCTCAGGCTCAAGTTTGATACAAAGGATCTAGGGGAGGCTAAGAGAATCCTTGGTATGGACATTTTCAGAGATAGAAAGAAAAGGAGGCTGAAATTGTTCCAAGCAGATTATATCATGAAGGTGATAGAGAAATTTCAGATGAAGTATGCTAAGTCTGTTTCTGTTCCTTTGGCAAGCCATTTCAGACTTAGCAAAGATCAGATGCCTAAGTCAGTTGAAGACAAGAAACAGATGGCATTGATATCATATGCCAATATAGTGGGCAGTGTAATGTACTTGATGATATGCACAAGGCCTGATGTTTCTCATGCTATCAGTGTGGCAAGTAGATATATGGTTGATCCGGGCAGAGAGCATTGGAATGCTTTGAAGTGGATTTTGAAATATCCAAAGGGTTCAATGAATGTTGGTCTGAAGTTTGGGGATGGAGCTTGGTCAGAAGATAGTGAAATTCTTGAAGGCTTTTGTGGTTCAGACTATGCAGCAAATCTGGATAATAGAAAGTCTCAAAGTGGCTATGTTTTTACACTATTTGGGACAACAATCAGCTGGAAATCAAACCTGCAGTCTGTGGTTGCTTTGTCCACAACGGAGGCTGAATATATTGCATTGACAGAGGCTGCAAAGGAAGGAAAATGGTTGCATGGGATCCTGCAAGATCTGGGATTAGACTTGGGTGCAGTTAGAATTAACTGTGACAGCAACTCAGCAATATGCTTGGCTAAGCATCAGGGATTTCATGAGAGGAGCAAGCATATTGACATAAGAAGGCACTTCATTCGGGATGAGATACAAAATGGAAGGATAAATGTTGTTAAAGTTCCTACTGAGGAGAATGCTTCTGATATGTTGACCAAACCTCTACCAGTTTCAAAGTTCAAGCACTGCTTGGAATTGGTAGAGATTGTGGAATGTTGAGGTTCTGGGTTGCGGTGAGAAGGGAGTTAGATGTAGGTCTAGTTTGCAGGATCAAGGTGGAGATTTGTGAGTTCTGCTCCTGCAAACTCAGTAGAGCATCGGGTTGAATCAGTGAGAGCCATTTGGGACTCGAGTGAGATCAAGAATTGAAGTGTTGGAAGTAGCCGTTGGTGTATAAGCAGTTATAACTAATTTTGGTTCCAAGAAGTTAGTTAGTTTTCACACTCTTGTAATCCCACACACATATATAAGCTAGATGCTTAATTGTAGAAAAACAGAGAGCACACAAATACACACACACTTTTGATAGAGGAGCCTAACTTGTGATTAGCCATAGGCGTTTCAATTGTAGAGTGTGAGAGTCTTGTTTGTGAGCTAGATCAATAAACTCCGATATACCTTCTCCGTGGACGTAGGCAAATTCATTGCCGAACCACGTAAGCCACTGTGTGTTTTAATTTTCTTGTTCAACATCCGTGAGTGTGTGAGATCGGAGGTGCAACCACAACACATTTCACTATAGCAAGTCTAGGAATTACAAGAATTAGACATGATTGGTATTATATTTTATAATTTTATAATCTTTAATTAACATATTATGGATGGATAATGATTAAAGTATTTTAAAGTATATCACGTCTAACAAGTCTTTCAAAAAAATTTACTAGAAATGGTGTGTAGTATCAAGATTTAAAATATATCACGTCTAATGTAACTAGTCATCAAACTAGCCGTTGCTTAGGGCGGTTATTTTTTCTTGTTAGCTATTGTATAGATCAGCTTGATCTTTGATTAGAGTTAGCTTCATTGTGTGCGAGCATCAATTTCAATCCACCTTCAATAATACACTTTTGAGTTCTTCTCTCAATCTTATTGTTACACTTTTGAGTTCTCTCAATCCTATTGTTCTTCGATTTACAAAATCCAATATCAAATGACTATGTGCATACAAAAGTAGTACTTCCTCCGTTCTCTCATAGTTGAGTCATTTCTATACATAGTTGTAACTTTTTCTCACTTTTACTTTATTATCTCTAATTTATTCACTTTCTACTTTATTCTCTCTACTTTTCCCTCTTTCTTATTTTTTTATCCAGTTATTTAATACACTAAACATCTATTTCTTGAACTCCGTGCCAAAAACTTCCGCCTCAGCTATGAGAAAACGGAGGGAGTACTACTAAAATTTGAAAGTACAAATATTTCTAAAAGTGCAAAGCAATTTAAAGCAACATTGCTTGTTTATTTAGATTTGCGAGTCTCTTGGAATTACCCACCCATAAATATTGAAGTGTTTGGTTTCATTATACTCCCCTAGTCTATCTTTTTCAGCCTAGGTGAGACGATTTCTTTTTGGAATGTCACAATACAAGTGTGACATTTTTATTTTTGGAAATATTAATCTCTTTTATCTTTCTTACTTTATCTTTTTTTTATCTCCTATTTTATTTTATCTTTTATTTTATCCTACTTTATTTTCTCATTTTCTCTCCTTTATTATTTACAATTAATTCACCAAAACAGTTCTATGTAAATTCCTGTGCCAAAATACAAACACCTCACTTAGACTGAGATGGATGGAGTATATACTTTTAACAAATGTTCTATGCAGGTTAATTATAATCAAAATAAAAAACACGAATAGAACAATCAAATAATCAAACGATTAAAGAAAAACAATATGGATGTACGAGGAGAATAAAAAATAAAATAAAGAATTAAAAATAATTAACAACTTAAAGTCATACGGATCTTACGCCACAATAAAAACACGAAAATACGAAGAAATTCATAAAATCAGACATTTTATTTTATTTTTCTTTTCTTAATTTATTTCTATAAATACAACCTATTCCTCTCATTTTTTACTTCACACATCCACACTACAATTTTTCATCTCTTTAGATTTTTATTTACTCAAAATGCAAAGCCACGAAAGTGATTCCCCCTGCACTGGAGAATCCGGGTAACCAAGCAGCGGGTACTACAGTAGTGGTGGTAGTGCTGCGAGTACTGGCACCAGCACCCCCGCCGTTGACGCCGGCTATGGGGGTTATTGGTCTAGTCACGCTCCCCCTCCATCCCAGGCATGGAGTGGCCCTCCCGGCGCATCCCAAACGTGGAGTGCCCCTCCCAGCGCATCCTAGATGTGGAGTGGCCCTCCATCCCAGACGTGGGTTGCCCCTTCCCATCCACCCTAGTTGCGGGGTCAATCCTCCTATCAGAGGACTATGAGTGACAAACTCATGTTTTTTATCGGTTTAAGTGGTATGTTCAAGTGCTAAATGCTGAGTCTATCACTCGAAATTGTCTTTTCCATCCAATTATTCTATCTTTTGGAGTTTTATATGTTTGTTGAGTGCTTTAGGAAAAAATAATGGAAAAGGAGACAAAATGCGACTGAATGGAGGCAGCGAGGCCTTAAAAAGAGCATCACCCAGCCGGGTGAATATTCAGCTCAATAGTTCCACTAGGCCGGGTACACTGATTCTGCGTTGGAGAATCAGAAAGGGGTCGAAAATGACCATCCGGCCGGGTCAATTTCCAGTTTATTAATACACCCGACCAGGTACGGTTTTCTGAAAAAATTGTCTTTCTGAAAACAAGATTTTTGGAAGAAAAATAAGAGAAGAAAAGGCTAGAGTTAAAGAGTGGATCTATCATTCACACATACCGCCTCCGACACTCTCACAAACCCCAAAGAACACTTTTGAGAGAGAGATTTGAAGATTGAAGACTCTACATCGGAAGATTGAAGCTTCACTCCATAGATCTATCTCGCAGGAGTAATTAGTATTTTTCATTCATGTATTTGTTTGGATTCTTTGTGTTAAACTTAGTTATCTCTTATCTCCATGAACATGAGTAGATAAACCCATTTTGTAGAATTCTTGGTGATGATGCACTAATTTCATAGTTTTTATTCAATCGATTTTGTTCCTACGTTGCTCTTGTAATTGTTTGATTATTCTTGGGTTTATTCCTTTCAATTGTCTGAACACCACTTGATTGTGTAAGATTAATTAGATTAATCGGGAGATGAAATAATTAATCTGGAAACAAGAATTTTTCACACCTTAATACAATAGAACTCGGGAGAGTTGAGATTTTGAGTGAGGTCTTTGATCTCATCGTGCTTTTGGGAGATAGGGGTTATCTACAGGTTACTCACCTCAGGAGGGGGTTTAATCTATAATTATGATCGACTTAATAACTCTAGTGACACTAAAAGTAAGATAAATAAATTGGATAAGAGCTTGGAATTGTGCATCGGATCCTTGAATTCTACATTTTCTTCATATCATCTTTTCACATCTTGTTCACCTATGCTCATTTGTTTACTTGCTTATTATATGCTTTTATAAGTGTTAGAACAACCCAAACTTTTTCTGATTGTCTAAATAGTACTCCCTCCGTCCCGCTTAAGATGACACGTTTTCCATTTTAGTTTGTCCCAACTAAGATGACACATTTCCTTTTTTGGTAACTTTATCTCTCCAATTAATACACTCAACCACTTTTTGTCACTCCTATTAAAATATACATCTTTCATTATCTCTCTACTTTAATACTTACACCCACCTTCTCTCTCTTTAATTAAACACTTTAACAAATAACTCCTAAAATCCCGTGCCGACTAAGCAATGTGTCATCTTAGCCGGGACGGAGGGAGTAGTTAATTTATTTCTTGGTAGTTAAGCTGGCACAAATCGCCGTATGGGGAGTACCGGCCCAACATGGACGCGGTCAACAATCTGCGCACGGATACCACTACACCCACCGTCCTACCCACCCAAGGTTTGGGTGATTTTGATACTCTCACCTTCGAGCAGATGGGCTTGAGTTTGGGGTGGTGGGAGCTTCCTGTACCGCCCTCGTCATCGGCGCCGGTGAGAGGCCGGAGAGGCGGTGGCCGTAACGGTAGTAGAGGCCGAGGCGGCAGCGGCAGTGTTGAGGGGCGGACTACTCGAGAGGGGAGTCCATTGCTATGGCAAGATGTAGGAGGTCTTGGAGGCCTACAATGAGCCAAGCCGGAACACCTCACAGAGCGGAATGAGGATCACATCTGCCAAAAATAAGGGAGGATTGTTGCGCCATCAAGAGGTTCTCGGGCATCTACGAGAACAACCTCTGCACAGCCGAGACTTGATGCACTATTTTTTAGCACTAAATAAACCTGCAAGTATACAAAGTATATATAGTATAGCTAAAGGTCAGTACCGGATATCGAACACGGGGAAGGCAAACACGGACTGTTTATCTCCTACTAAGACTCAATTACTATTTGGAAAAACAAGAGAATTTTTGGAAACTTTTGAAAACTGAAAATAATGAAAACAAATAACAACTGATTGCAAATAAACACAGAGATAAAATATAGAGATAAGGGAATTCCAGGGATGTGCGTTCACGGTTATGGTTATACAAATTCCAAACTACAATACCCTAGCACAGTTATTACTTTGATAGGACGAGTCACCTAGTTTATGCTCATGCGATGCAAATGTTGATTGCAAAATTAGGATTGTCAATCCTAACACGTAACTCCATAAAGCTCCTAAGACCCTTGAAAATTCCTCACTCTCAATTAACAGTGTCGTTTTAAGGGAAGCTAACTGTAGCGTCTACTAAGTGGATCTAACTCGCTAGAACTCTCTCACAGTTATGAAGCAAGCTATATTAAATCATACACAATTGTGTCACTCAATCATGAAGCATCAAGATTAACTTAGGGAAGAAACAAAGTAAAAACAAAACGGATATTAAATAGAAAAAGGAATTGTATAACCAAAGTCGTTACTAACACATCCCTAGAATCCTATGAGTTTAGTTACACATAATGGAATAAGCTAAACACATAGATTAAGGGAAGACAATTTGAACATAAAACTAAAGCTAATAAAACCCGTAGGTTGAATCCTTATCGTTCTTGATGTTCTTGAAATCCTTCTTCAACTCCTTGTGCAATTGAAGTACTCTAGCTTTTGATCTCTGTGAATTATTTTGCAAAAAGAAGCTCTCTGTTTGATGAAGCTTGAGGTCCTATTTATAGGGGAAAGCCAGTCCTCAGTGTAGAAGGAAGAGATCTTCAAAATATGGTAAGTCTTGGAGCAGATCTAGGGCTAATCGGATTCGCCGCCTTTCTCCGGCGGGCCGCCGCACCTTGGCCGGCGGTCGCCGCGTTGGAGTCCAGAGTCTCTGTTCCTTCGGCGGCTGACTGCCGCATGACTTCCGGCGGTCGCCAGGCGAGACTCTCTTCCAAGTGTAATTTTTCCGAGGCGAGCCGCCGCATTGCTCCGACCGCTAGGCGCCGACGGTCGCCGTACACCTTCGCGGCGGTCGGCGGTCACCATCTGACTCCAGATTTCCAGACTTTGCGTTTGACTCCTTTTCGGCTCAATTATGCACATTTATCACAAAATACGTCAAAATACCAAAATAGATAAAATATGCAAATAATGGATGTGTAGAGTGACTTTGACATAAAAAATGACCAAATAATGGCCTTAAAACAGTGCAAAATCCGAGCGTATCAAGAGTGCGGCCGCAGCGAAGCCGACATAAGGAATATATCGTACAAGATGAATCGAGTCGTTGGGCACCCCAGATTCACCTACCGGGAAGAATATCAGATTCTCCAGGATTCTCCGAAATTTAAGGCTGTTTGTGAGGGAGTGGGTGGGTCTGCGCCGAAGCGGACGAGACTCGGCCTAGCCAGGAACTACAGCGGCTCACATTCTATCGACCTCAACGAAGATGTCGAGGAGGAGCCCTCATCCACATTCTCCCGCCGCCGACGTCCCTAAGGACATCAATCCAGTATCTGAGACGCTAGAGCCTCCGGCGCTGGTGCTTTCGCGTCAGGATCCCGATCGGGATTGTCTGCTTCGGTGGAGGTGCTGGACAAGAACTTGGACCTCCAGAGGACGAGGCAGCTGATCGAGGTTGCTGGAAAGTACGAGAGCTCGACCGACCCGATCACAAAGGGTGTGCTTCGATCTCATGCAGAGGCTGAGGAGTCAGCTAGGGATGACGGTGACTGCTAGCGGCAGTGGGGGACGGAGATGGAGATGAAGCGGCAGATTCTGATGATGCCACCGAGTAAGCAGCGGCGTTGTTTTTTTTAGTGTTTTTAGTAAATTGTCGTTGTATAATTTTCCCCTTATTTTTTTTATTATTTACGTTCGATAATTTTTTGATAGGGCCCTCGATCTAGCAAATCTCGCCAAAGATCATCCTCAATATTCCTTTCTTGATTTTAGCATATCTCTTATTTTAGTTATTTATCTTTAGATATTTTGCATATCTTTTGTAATCTTTTATTTTAATTATGTTTCTTGATTAGCAAGACACATGTTAGGGTTTAGAATTCTATATAATAGAATTCTATCGTATTTTCATTCATTGAGAATTAAGAAATAAAATACTTCTTTTCTCATTCTTGTTCCAAAACCCTAGAACTTCAACTAGGGAATTATCGATTTCTTTCCGTTCAATTTTCGCGTGCTCTATAAATCTCTCGATAGGAACATAAACCCTATCAATTGGTGCTTTCATTTTTATTCTAATCCAATTAAATATAGCAACAATTGATAAAATAATGTGATTGTGGCATGACTGTTATTAAGCAGGACAAGTTTTTGTAACTGTGTTGAATGGGCAAACAAGTTTTTGTGATTATGGTGTAGCTATTCCACCTTATTATGAACACTCTTAGTATTCTCGGACATCCTTTTAAGTTAAATGAAGGACTTCTACTTTTTGGGAAAAAAAACCATTTTTTTCCAAATTACTTCTCCTCTCACACACAGTCACACAGTTAACGAGGGTAGAAAAAAAAAGGGTATCTTCATTAAAAAGAAAAGTCAAATGTTATTTTAGTTCAGGGATGTTTATCACTTGATGATATTAATTTGTCAGAAGCGGTGGTAAATATGGTAATGAAAGTGTGATCGTCCAGTGACCAATTTTATGAGTCACTCTCTGTAAGTTTTTTTTAATGACATGTAAGATGAATAAAATAGAGAAGTGAAAAAAAAAAATAAGTGAAAAAAAATAGAGAAGTGAAAAAAAATAACTAAAAAGTAACTAAATTAGAATAGAAAAATAAATTAAAAAAATGAATGTGTTAATTTATGTTATAATTCAAATATCGTGACAATATAAAATGAAATACAACTCAAGTAATTACAATAATTACAAATATAGTTTAAAATTACTATAATTGTAGTGTATATTAGAATTGTAATCACAAATATATTTAAAATTACAATAATTGTAGTGTGTTTATATTTTTAATCATATATAGTATAATTCAAATTATAGTAATTGTAGGGCATTATAATTGTAATTTGACTATATTTACTATTATTGCAAAATGAAATTATAAAATACAATTAGTACCATTAGATACAATAGAAATAAAAAATACTAATAATAAAGAAAATACATGAAAGTGTTGTAGGGAACTATAAATAGCGCACATAAATTGCATATATATTTGCTCTATCTAAATACTACAATGACACAGGTATATCTTACACAATTGCCTTTAAAAATTTGTGGAAATTTTCTTGTGTTCCTTTTATAGAGATTAACTAATCCCTCTCTTTCTTCTTCTTCTTCTTCTTTCTTCTTTCTTTTTCTTTTTTTTTTTTTTTCTTTTCTTTTTCATGTTACAGAAGCTTGTTATGAGTGTGACTTTGGAAGCGGACAAGTTATTTGACAATAATTCAAAATCTTTTTCTGATGAGGAATTAGAACAAAGAGCCATAGTTATTGTAAGAGGTTTGAAAGGTAAATTAATACTATCAGTTCACTACATATTAATTGTAATTAGCACCGCCTTTATTTTTAATTGTAAAAATAATGATATTTCTGTTCTATTAATGTTGTGTTGAATTTCTTTTCAGGCCGTCTTATTCTAAATAAGTCAATAACTTTTTAGCAAAATCTAACTGACTTAATCTCTCTTATTTTGTCTTTATTCTTTTATTATGTACTCCATTATTTTAGTCTTTTCCTTACTTTATTCTCATTTTAATTAACTTATTTATTCATTTTCGTACCCAAAATAATGTATGAGAGTATGAAAATATAATTCATCCGTCTCGCAAAAATATTCTAATTTATCGTTTTGGCATGTTTCTTAAAATTAAACTTGTTCTAAATAAGGAAGTTTTGAACAAGTAAGCACTTTACTAATGTATCCCATAATTTATCTAACACTATTTTAATTATCTTTTCTTCTATATCACGTATTAAAATTTGTGTCATTTTAAATTGTGTTATTTTTATGGGATGGGTGTGGAGTGTTTCTCTTGAGATTAATAAAAGGTAGATCTTGTTGTACAAATACCTATCCGTCTCACTATAATGTCATATGTATTCCTTTTGTTGGTCATCCCTGGTTATTTTCCTTTTCAACAAAAAGCAATACCTTTTATTTCCTCTAATTGATTTTTTTCATATATTTCATTATTTCTTTATGTTCTTATATTTTATTTTTTCTCAATACTTAACTCATTAAATATTAAAAATTTAGTGTGCAAAAGAAAATTTTTAGGGGTAGCAAAACGGGTTACACGCGGGTACCTGTACCCGATTTCAGCCAAATTTGTTGTCCCAATATCCGCCCGACAACATATTGGGATTATCCGATACCTGTGTCGGGTATAAGACCCGAAAATTAATTTATAAGAAGATAAATTTATGAGACATAAAATATTTGTTACTACTAATTAACTAAAATAGAATATTTGAAAAGCCTAATAGTCGGAAATTTTTCCTAATTAGTTTACTTTAGTTTTAATGGTAAGTTTGAATAGATTAGGAATAAAAGTGAGGAAAACTGTATGGCTAGTTGCCTAGTTCCAATGAGTTTTCAACTAAATATTTGTTGGAATATAAAAATGTTTCAAAAGATCTCTTAAAACACTTAGATTCCATAAAGTATTAAAAGATAGTATATAGATAATACTAATAATATCAGGTATTATCGAGACTAACGGGTATACCCACTACCCGCAAAACTCTAAAACATTCTACCCGATCCCGCACCATTTCCCGATATCGGCGGGTAGCGGGTATCGGGTCGAAATGGGAATTACCCGTTACCCGCTGCCCATTTTGCCGCCCCTAAAAATTTTTCATTTTATAATGGAAAGAAGAATATAGTATATCCTATAATTGTTATTTGAAATTAATATATTTAACCAAAAATTTGACAGGAGTGGCATCGGTAACGTACGAAAAGAGAATGTACAACCAGGGTAAGATGGTGTTCACTGGAAAAGGATTGGATCCTAGTATGATTGGAATTGTCATTGGAATAAAAGTGGGCTATGCGACTATAGAGAGTTTCCCATAAATTATTGTAGCTCGCATATATTTATGATATCTATTACTGCTACTACTACAGAATTAAAGGATATGAATAATGTAATTTGAGTGTAAACTCATTCTATTTTGGAAATGTCTTTTTATTTGCAATAGGTTAATGATAAATGCACTACAGTAAAACTTTACTTAAGGTTAATGATAAATGCACTATAGTGAAACTTTTACTTTATTTTTTTAACTCTTTAATCTTGTGTCTGACTTTATATCATACAAAAACATAATCAAAGTGCTGCTTTCAAATTTCTAAAAAACATAATCAAAGTGCTGCTTTCAAATTTCTAAAAGAGTAAAGGCTTATACTTTATCTTTTAAACTTTTTCATCATGAATATTTCAGTTCAGATCACAATTGGTCCTACACTTACAATTCCGTCAATTTTTATATGGTTTTAACCCGATTTTGACCGATTTTGATGGTTTTAACAGTCTCATTTGGGTTAAAACCGTTTAAAAATCGATCAAAATCGGGTTAAAACCGTTTAAAAATTGACGGAATTGTTAATGTAGGACCAATTGTGATTCAAGTTGAAATGTTTAAGATACACAAATTCAAAAGATAAAGTATAGGACCAAAATCATAAAATGGGCATATATGCAGGACTAGTTTTGGCCTTTACTCTTTCTAAAATTACTATAGTTATCTATTCATAAGCCAAACAATAAACTCGGGTTCTAGATATGAAAGAAATTTATAAAACTCAAGGTTGAATCTTGAAGTCTTTGGTCGTCTCTTATCCGAGTTGCAGCTTCAGATGGATTGGATTACAGATGCATGAGAATTATGTATAGAAGATCGACGAATTTTAAAACAATGAACTGCACTAAGGCTGTGAAGTTGGATGTCTTTCAACGATGAATGTTGAGGAGTTTTATAGATTTGGAGGGTCCTTCTACTATTAGAATTCCGATCTCAAAAGCCAACTCTTGGCTCAAAATAGGTCAAAATGGGCATTGCATCAATTTCAGCGGATGCTGGTTTCAATCCAGACTTTTGGGCACTAGCTCAGCGACGTTGAATGTGTAGCGGAAAGTAACGCTGGGTGAGAGGTCCTCGGCCATCTGAGTTCTAAAGCAAGCTGTCGGGCGTCGATGGTCGACCGCTGGCATTGAGTCAGCACACCGCTAGCCTGCTCTAGTGGTGCTATTTCCTAAATTCAACATTTTTGCATCTTTTTTTAAGTCTTTTTCTACCATTTCTCAACAAATATGTCAAATTAGGAAAATGTAGTACTCTCTCCGTCCCACAAAAGATGTCACACTTGCAGGACGATACGTGATTTTAGGAGGTTTTGTTTTGTGTGTTAAATGGAGAGAGAAGATATAATTTTTATATTCATGTGAGAGAGAACTTTTTCCAAAAAGGGAAATGTGATTGTGGGACAGACTAAAAAGGAAATTGTGACATCTTTTGTGGGACGGAGATAGTATAAAATAAGCAATTTAAGAATATAACTTACATGCATCACAATCGAAACAAGCCAAATCTAGGCCTTCAAAACATGAATATTTTCAAGTCCCCAATTAAACGAAACTTGTTCCTAAACAAAACAAGAAAAAAACTAATAAATAAAAGCAGATGTTACGGCTATACTTCATTGTTGCCTCAGAAAATATAGAAAAAAAATAAAGAGTTAAACATAATAAAAATTAAAACACCATTGCTGGCTCGTTGATCACCTTAAAAATACACGTACTCACAAGTATTTAGATGTGTGTTTATCACTCAGCCATATTTTCCTATCTTACCAAAGAACCTACACATAAGAAGAGATGGGATGAGCAAACTTATACAAAGTCTAGTATACCAAAGAACCTACACATAAGAAGAGATGGGATGAGCAAACTTATACAAAGTCTAGTATAATATGGCTGAAAATAACTAAACCCAAACATAGCAAACATGGACGTTCAACTTGGTACCCAACTTTTTTTTCTTTTTCATATCTTATATGTCTGAATTTTTTCAATTAGGAACCACTACTTTGTCTCTCTCCTTAGCTCTACAACTCTTTTCAACAGATATTAACTATAGTTCCCCAAGAATACGGATATCCCTTTAAATTAGCCTCCATAAAATAAGGCTAAATAGGCTCAAAGTGAATAATACCTAGAAAGAATGACTGATAAGGTTAGTTTTGTGCATTGGTTTGAAGATGAATTCACCATAATTTACAAATATCACCGTTGGCTAGAGCATCAACATCCATGCTCTTAGATGTGGGTCCGGACCCACATTTATTCATTTTTTACTCACTGCTCTTCCGCAAGAGCACAACACCCACATTCATGCTCTTCCGCAAGAGCACAACACCCACATCCATGCTTTTCCGCAAGAGCATGCTCAAGGGTCCCATCATTCTATTATTCAATTTAAATAAAAACATTCCGCAACATTAAAATGAATTAAAAATACCAAAATAATATTACAAATTACTAAAAAAAATTAAATAATTAAAATCCTAAAAAATAAAAATTACATAATTAAAATCCTACAAATTAAAATTTACATAATTAAATCTTAAAAAATACATCCGTAAAAATTGAGCTCGGAGAGCTCGTATCATTGCGTGGTGTAAATCAAGTTGCTCGGGAGTCATCTGAGACGTATCGGCCATATTGACTTGACCCAAAAAGGACCCACAATGAGTTGGTGGGGGTGGAGGCGGCACAAAGGGAGCAGGAGCGGGAGGTCGCGGTGCGGCTGGGGTCCCGGCGCGACTGTTTCCTTCCTTGCGGCCGGCGTTGGGAACTGTTCGGGCCGGTGTTGGGGTTACCCAAGTGAGCTCCAGCAAGCAGGCTAGCCACCTCATCCTCGCCGGCGTCGGATAGGGATACCGACCTCGACCGTTTGGCGGAGGAGTTGGAGGAGGACGCGGCGCCTCTGCTATACTTCGGATGATGGCGCACCTCCTGCCAAGCGTTGAGATACTTGAATGGTTTGTACTGTACTGAACAGAATGGTAGGTCGACATGGCGGCCATGATGATGTCAACCTCGCTCGTGTCGCTCGCTGCCGACTGCTGTTCCTGGAGGTAATACCCCTCAAACTTTTGGATTTCATAGTTGGCTCTTCCAATGGCATTGCGCATCATACTCTCATTGCGCTCGATGGTTCCATCCAGTCGGTTGGCATTGTACCGGCGAGAGACGCGCCACCAAAACCTTTCCCCAGTTTGGTTTGTGCCGGTTTTCGCATCTTCGGAGATTTCCAAGAAGGCTTTGAATAACTTCTCCATCTCCCACGGAGTGTACGGGGTGCGGACGTTGATGTCACCTCTGGTACTGCCACGAGTACGAACACGGACACTACGAGGATGAGGAGGAGCGTCGGAACCGCCCTCCGGTGGCGTCGGGGAACTCCCTCCCGTGCCAGTTTCGGTAGCCCACCCGTACCCCTAGGCATCTTGCTTGTCCACCGGGTAAGGCCGGTAGCCACTCGGAATATGCGAACCTTGGATTTGAGGAGGGGGCGAGAAATCCGTTTTCAGATTAGGGAATGGCGATGAGCTAAACCATTTGTGGTTCCATCCACGGGAGTCGGAGGGGTGATCGACGAAGTCGGACTTTTCATGCAAGAGTGAAAGAGTGAGAATTTAGATGAGAATAGTTGAGAGAATTGTGGTGTGAAATTTTTTGTTTGGAAATGGGGGTATTTATAGATTAAAATAATGAAAAATAAATTAAAAGTGGGAAAAACGGATATATTTTAAATGGAAGTTGAAAAATAATTTTTTTTTAATTTAAAATCAATTTTTATATATATTTTGAATTTTTTATAAAAAAAATAAGAAAATGCCAACGGCTTTGCCGTTGGCCAATCAGCGCGCGACACGCAGCCTGCTCAGCGGCACGGCGGTGCTCGATGCATCGAGCAGGGCCGTGCCGCTGGCAAAAGCACAGCGGCG
Source organism: Salvia hispanica (assembly GCF_023119035.1). Lineage (NCBI taxonomy): Eukaryota > Viridiplantae > Streptophyta > Magnoliopsida > Lamiales > Lamiaceae > Salvia > Salvia hispanica. Next base: position 7,346,338 of record NC_062965.1, read on the forward strand.
AGCACCGATGCAGGTGCTCTTAAGTGCACAAATTATTAGGGCATGGATTAGATAGATGTGCCAAGGGAACAAATAGTTGGGAAAGAGTGCCATAGGATCAAAGCTTGTTAACCTACTCCCTTCCCTTCGTTCCACAGTAGTTGAGGCATTTCTTTTCGGCATGTGATTTAAGAAAAAATGTGTTAGGCGAGTTAAGTAAAAGAAGAATAAAGTAAGAAAGAGAAAAGCAACTTAGAAGAAGTGTATTGATTTTTACTAAAAAGGAAAATGACTCTACTACAATAGAACGTACCAAAATAGCAAAACGACTTCACTATTGTGAAACGGAGGGAATATAAAAGAGAGACGGTGTCACTCATCAATCATCATACTCCACCTAGTTAGAAGTTCTCTCAGCCTCGCCTCCTACTCGAACTTGGGTCGACAAACATTTAAACAAACCTAAAAGACAAATTAGACATATAAAATTCTCTAAGCTCTCGAGATCAGGATCAAATCATTGGTGAGTGGTGATAATTAAAGGCAAATATATAACACAAAATTCCTCCAAATTGTGGACCAAATTTTGTGTGAGCTTTCACTCATGAGCTCTCATATATAATAAGAGTAATTAAACCTATCAAATTGCAGTACTTCACATTAAATATGTTTTGATTAGAATATAATTTCAAATGCAATATTGTGCATTATTCCTCAACTATAAAGGCCAACATCTAATCATGTATAATCCTAAAATATAATGATATAATTTCAACAACACAAACCCACGAACTGCGATCCACTCTATTTTGTGTGTTTATAGCAGCAGACTGAAAACATACATTTATGTATAAATATTCTAATTATAATTAGAAAAAATATTATTCGCGAATTTGGAAATAAACTTTTGCACAACTTTCATGCGTACATTAAATTAATGTTAGCACTTCTGCAGTCAGGCCACTTGGTATTGGCAATCATCTGTGAAATTTTGGTTTAAAAAGGACTATTATATGGCAAATTAATTAAGAGCATTCAAGCTGTTCCATTAATTTAAAATAGCTCATCCAATAATCAAGAGTATCTTAAAAATCTCTTCTCGTTATTTTATCACTTTTTTAGATCTTGAAAAATCATTATACATTATGACCCAATTATATACCAGTAGAATCGTATAATGGCAAACGCTTTCTTTTCAAGATCAGGGAATGGATAAATTATAGTAGTAGCAATAAGAGATCAAAAGCAAAGTAAGATTTAATAGTAACATTTCTTTTATTGCGAACATTTATTATACCACTCCAAACAGCTGCAGATGACAGGAAATTATAAAGTAGTGTAATATACATAAATCCAAGAAAATATTATATTAATCGTAAAGAAAATGTCACTAAAATTATCGAAAAAAAAAAACAAGCCCATCTCAATGCCCTCTATCCCAAGATCTGATCATACTCCTCTTCGTGCTATCCTAAGGCAATTGAGTCATTTTATTGGCATAAATTTTATTCTCCCTCTTATTTACTCTTTTTTATATCGAATTTTTCATTTTCTCTCCTACTTTATTTTTTCTATTTTAACCTTTAAGCACTAATTTTTTAAATCTCGTGCTCAAAAGAAATGCTTCAACTACCTTAAGACAGAGCAAATAATCGAAAAAGCACAAAGATCTCAAATTGTCAAAATTTCAGAACTTAAAAGTAATGCAAAACGTAGCCAATGAGTGGAGACACTCTCTCTTGTCCATCAATTTAGACAGCATTCCAACAACATTGTGGTACAATTCAAAATGCCACCTTTTTCTTAACCCAAAATTCTCTCATTGTAGCTCAAGGATGTTTCTCATCCTTATCAATCAGTATATGAGTGACCGGAAACTCACTAAGGATGAATTTGTGATTTACACAAATAGAAATAGGAATAGTAACAACACTAGTTTTGGAAAACAAGAACGAACATGAAACGTGAATATATTTACACGATCCAGTGACTGAAAGGTAGCTAGATGGCGATGTACCAAAAAATGCTATGTTCTGAAATGATATGGTGGCATGCCGTTTAATGGATGGAGCTACGAGATCAGAATTGCCAATACCTGTCCCTAGGCATGATTTCCTAGCTTCAGCAATTATGCAAATAGAGATTGCATATTCCTCATCTGGAGTTTCATCACGAAAAGAACGCTCGAGAATATGTATTTCAATCCTACGCTAACCATACAGGTAATACAAGAGAATCCTGAAAAACAAGGAATAATTAGCACCAAGCAGCACCCATCTTGGCAGAATTCGATGACTTGTCAAGTGTTATATGAATGTGACGATATGTACAGGATTAACCCAAACCCAATAGAATGCTTCGTAACAAAACCCACACCAAGAAGAGGGATTTGTTTCCTTAAAAATTAGATGTGGTGAAAGAAATGGTAGAGTTATAAAAAAGGATGCTCACCTAATCCCATAATACAGCACAAAGAAAGAAATCACAAAATATCCTGCAAGTTTGCAGATTCTCTTATTTGATTTCTTTTCAAACACCTAGAGAAGATCATCAAAGCCAACTTCAGGAAAGCTAAACAGGAAAAGGAATGATTTATTAAGAGAAATAAAGAACTACAGGGATCTATTAAGTCTACCATTTTAAAACGATCCATTGTTCCTGACATAATTCCTCTTGATGCATCCATCGCATTGCCCTTATTAATTTAAAAAGGAAACCAAAACGATAAGAACAATTTTACAACTTGAAAGTGTTTAAAGTTTCCTCGTGCATCCACAGGCATACATACCATTTTATCTAGCATACGGTTGTGAGTCTCCACCTCCTCATGTATGTCCCCGGTCAACTGCCACAAGACAAGTGCCGGTAAGCGATAATAATTTTAACATACCCCACACAGGATAAACTCAAACATTCTGATTAACCCCATTCTGTTAATCTGAATTATTAGTGACACTTCTTTAGTTAGAGTTTATTAGCTTAAGAAACTTCTAGTAGCATACAGACATAACAACATTTTGGTTATGAATAAAATAGCTTATAATTTTCTTCCTGGGGTAGGTGAATCTTGTTGGCATTTCAGGGTTATCAAGCAAGTAAGTTCTGAACTGAGTTATCCCAGCTTATTAGGATTGGAATCTATATTCTTATTGTAGTGTAGATGGAACATACTACCCATTACTTGCTTACACAGCACTGAATTGTTTTAGTCCAGTCAATGAATTCTTCTATTTGTGTTTCACTCTGGATGTGGGAACTAAATTATTATCAATTTATCCTATGAAACTGAAGATTCATCAATACCAAATATGAGCTACAACTGCAGCCACCATTTGAGTCCATTGTATTTGTAAGAACTGATATGCCACAAAACCAATGGATGAATCAAATAAGAATTCCCATGTAAAACCACTGGTATAGTATAAAGCTGGATAACTTGGATCTTATTTCAACAGTTCAGCTCATTTTCAGCAGGCTACAATGGATTAATATTGGCTTGTCATAAGACAGACTGTGATTAGAATGCCATCAGAATGAAGATGGTGTCCGTCATCTTTTGAATTAGGTTCAATTGAACACACTGGGGTCAAAATGTGCATATTAGAATGACTTTTTTATACTACAACTATATCTAGCAGCTGACGGAAAATGTACCATAATGAAAATAATAAAACTATAGCACCAGTACCACCACAACTAAGTAACATACAGTGGCATACTAATAACAAGAGAAAGTTTTGTTGTTTAGGAAGGTGGTTCTCACACGTTTTAAAAAGCTAACTCTGTCATGCAAACTATCCATAGTTTGCTCATTGTTGTGATCATCCAAGCCACTTGAATATGATGAAGAGGCCCTGAGTCCACCCGCTTCAAGGGTGTCCATGTTATCAAAAAGGGCAGACCTCGAGCCTTTGTGATCCCTGTGCGAATATAACTTCATCATTATTCAACAGTAAATGTAACATATAAGTCAATTTTTTCATTAATATTCTAGCATGAGCATGTAAGACAAGCCCTCTCTTAACAATCATAAAGTGGCCTAAGTTCTTTTACCCCATTTCAAACAAAGATCCCATTGGATGGGATCTTTTCTCCAGATTAGATATGAAAGAAGAGAACAAGTAACTCTTGAGCCCATCCCTCACGCAGAAGCTAATCGATAATTATCCTATACGATGCTTACTGGAATCATATAAGTCACACGATTACCTTCCAAATTCAACTATGTTATCTGTGTTTGTTGTACTTATTTTAGCCTACCTCTTCCTACATAATTTCAGTTTCACATAAAACATGATTTACAACATGTATATGTACATATTAACTCATTCCTAAAACCCTAATCCAACCACTTACTTTTCTGTTTTATTCAGATTCAAAATGACTAGCAATAGCAAGCTTGGGAATCGCAGATAATTTTTGGCTTCAAATACTTAGCAACGGTGATCAAACAATCATGCATCGTTTAATGATTTGGAGATAGGAAGCGTCCACAACAAGGCTTCACTCTTTTCTGAGGGAAAAATTAAATAATCCCTAAATTCGCAATGCATCATGTGAGAACAAGTCCAACTACATTTCAATTCGTTCATTTTTCATTTGCTCCAATTTTCGGCACAAATGAAATCCAATGGCTTAAATAAATCTACAGATGAAAAGAATTCCAGATATTGATATGCAAAAACAACATTCAAAATAATTGATGCAGAAAATCACACTAACCTCCTGTAACTCATGATAACAGAATAGAATAACAGCAAATCAGGATGCGTGAAAGCGACGAATGAAGAAATTTAGCGGATTCTGCAGATCTACAGAAAGTTTTAGCAGTGAAATCGAAAATCCTCTGCTTTACATTCAGCTGCACATTCTAGAATATGTGTAGGGAGTATTTTTTTAATTTCTAAGTGTTTGCCAAAAAAGTATTTGGGCGCTACACATTTATGTTTAGTAGTACTACTAGTAATTCTTTGAGAAATTTGTTATTAATATTATAAATATTTTACCAAATTTTGGTATTTTTTAAGAATTATTAAATTAATTTAAAATATTATAAATTTTACATTCGTCTGTTATTTACTTATGTTTAGGGATGTTAATTCAACCCGAAACCCGTGGGCCGGCCCGAACAATTCGGTAATATGAGCGGGTTAGGGCTGTAATTTTATTACCCGAATACAAAACGGGTTAAACGGGTTGCGGGACGGCCCGATGGGTTGTGAGTTTTAATTATAAAATATTAAGTTTCAGGGATTTTTTTATATTTTTGAATCCTCAATCTTCGTTCTACACAATCATTAGTCTTATTCAATCTTCATTCTACACTTTTCCACTCGATCCCACAATATCAGCTTTCAAGTTCCATCTCAACTCATTATTGAACCGTTCCATCATCTGCCACTATTGTCTTACCACCACCAAAGCCAATCAAGACAAAATTAAGAACTAACCCATCAAAATCTTAATATATTTATCATTTTAATAATGATTCACATAAGATATGATTTTTAATTTTCATAAAGAATTAGTTACGAACAATGCCATAATAATGACACGAACACGAGCTTTAATTTATATTGTAGTTGACCGAGATGAAAGGCTTCTTTTCAAGTACTTATTGAAGAAAACTATGAAAATTTGAAGATTTTATATGGTTCTAAACTAAAAAAAAATATCTAAAATTTAAAATCATTTTATAGAAGAAAATTTTGATACAAGAGATTATTTTCGAAAGCTTTTAGGCCCGAATAGCCCGATGGGTTAGCCCAAAACCCGACAGATTAGGGTTAAGGTTGAAAATTTATGACCCGAAAAATCCATAACTCGAATGGCCCGTACCCAAATAGCCCGGCGACCCGAGTGGACTGGCCTGAATCCGAACGGGTTAGCCCGATTGACATCCCTACTTATGTTCATGACACATCATTACTATTGGCGACTAACTACGTGCCTTTTTAAGTAGTCTAAAATATCTTAAATATTTTAAGGTTGCCCACGTAGCATAATTTTTTTCCAAAAATATCTTATTCAAATCATGTTGAAAATAGCAAACAAATATAAAATTTATTATATATTTTAGATGAATTTTAAAATTTATGAAAAATAGTAGAATTTGGCTAAAGGTTACTCCCTCCGTCCCGCTTTAGAGTCTTGGTTGATCAATTTCGGACGTCCCGCTTTAAAAGTCCCGGTTGAGATATACTAATAAAAGATGCCTTCAAATAATTAGACCTGTTAAATCGGGTATCTGTGGATCCCTGATCCGAAAATTTCGGGTGCCCGATCCCGAATTTTTCAAAATCTAATACCCAACTAGAAAATAATTTCAGGTACCCGGATACCCGAGTCGGGTATCTAGCCTGATTTTGAATTTTTGTTTTATTATTTTTTTAAGAAAATTAACAACAAACTTTTAAAAATACAAACTTGTAATGCATCTATGTGGGACACGCTGAATCTGTTGCCGAAGGAAGTCCTTCCACAAGGCAACCCCGCAATGTGAATCATTTATGCATCTACATTTGGGCTTTGATGCAGAGGTGAGTTTTGCTTGATATCAATAAATTGTTAAGTACAAAACTTGCTTGTGAAAATGTGATCTATCATCTACCTTAATGTGCTGTTAATTGTTTTGGTTGTATACAATTGCGATGGCTGATTAGGGAATCAGCGACGACGTAGGGATCCATCACATAGTAGTGAATGAATGGGAGAGAGGAGTTGATGCCGATCAGAATGTTGTTCTTATCTCTATACCACAGCCATGGCATCAATATCAAACTTGACCTCAATCTGTTGGGTACCACAGGTGGGATTCCGTCAAGACGGAAACTTCCTTTAGATTTGTTGCCCCGAACACTCCCTTTCACCTTGAAGGACATTTGATCTCGACACTAGCCTCACCATCTGCGAAAAAAGTCTGGTGTTCGGAATGTTGCCATGGCAGTCGGAAGATTACCGACTGCCATCATATACTTAGGAAGATTACCTCCTTTCAGAGGCAAGACATTAACCACCTGCAATGGATGAAATACGTAAGAAACAGCCACAAATATTTACTAGGATCATTACAGCTATAGGCTATAGCTATTCTCTTCCATGGAAAATACTCGGCAAGAGTTCTAAAAGATGTAGCGCGCGTGTGATGTAGCACTCACAAACCCACATGACAAGACAAGGATGGATGTTGCATCATGCACAGTACAGTCATCACAAAATCCATGGAAAGCAGCCTCATTTAATTAGGTAAATAATAAGTTAATACCACAAGGCTGTCTAACATATAGGGTACTTCAAGTCTGATTCTGGCTAGTTGTGTCTTGAGATGATCAAGTGGGCAATACATGGTGTTAGAGCATCCGCAATGGTGCATAGGCCAGCCATTCTCTCCTCTGCCACGTCAGCAACACTAAAAAAACCACCTGCCACGTCAGATTTAGGCCAGCCATAGGCCAGCCGCAATAAAAACAATTCAAAATATACTATACTAAGATTGGGGTTGTCAATCCTGACACGTAACTCCAAAAAGCTCCTAAGACCCTTGAAAAGTCCTCACTCTCAATTAACGGTGCCGTTTTAAATGAAGCTAACTGTAGTGTCTACTAAGTGGATCTAACTCGCTAGAACTCTGTCACAGTTATGAAGCAAGTTGTATTGAATCATACATAATTGTGTCACTCAATTATGAAGCATCATGATTAACTTAGGGAAGAAACAAAGTAAAAACAAAACGGATATTAAATAGAAAACGGAATTGTATAACCAAAGTTGCTACTAACACATCCCTAGAATCCTATGAGTTTAGTTACACATGACTGAATAAACTAAAAACATAGATTGAAGGGAAAACAATTTGAACATAAAACTAAAGCAAATAAAACCCGTAGGTTGAATCCTTGTCGTTCTTGATGTTCTTGAAATCCTTCTCCAACTCCTTGCACAATTGAAGTACTCTAGCTTTTGATCTCTATGAATTATTTTGCAAGTAGAAGCTCTCTAATTTGATGAAGCTTGAGGTCTTATTTATAGGGGAAGATTATTCCTCATCATAGAAGGAAAAGACTTTCAAAGTTTGGAAAATCTTGGAGCAAATCTAGGGCTGGTCGTAACCCCACGTCGTACACTAGGGGTGACCGTTCCGTGGCTTGGACCGGCTTCATCGTCACTGACCCAACTAGTCAGTTGTACGCTTTCGTCTTCGACGATCATGTCAGGCAGATAATGCAGCGTACATTATCTCTAAACGCATCCGACACTCCCACAAACGCGTCGGGCCCTTGATTGCCGCCCATCGAGAGACTGAGCACACCAAATGCGCGCTCCACGTGCTTGCGCGCCGACTCCTGTCGTTCCGCAAAGCAGGCCTTCTTTTTCATCACTTGTTTGCCTTGATCGTCTCTTCACAAAGATCGGCCACCGAGGGTATATCCCATCCGCGCAGTAGCTCATATCATGCCGTTGCCGCGGGCCACTAATGAAATCTTCGGGAGTAGGGCTTCGAAGGTACTGCTCACCGAAAATGCTGATCACGCCCCCACAGAACTCCTTCAGACATTTCAGGGCTGACGACTCACCGATGTGGAGGTACTCATCCCACATGTCTGCCGCGCCTCCGTAGGCCAAGCTGCCTGATTGCCGCCGTGCACTTTTGGATAGGGGTGTGGCCGGGTCTGCCAGCCGCATCGTGCCTGAAGCGGAAACACATATATTGACGCTCCAATGCCCTAACGTGCGCATAAACAACTCCCTGCGCATCTGAAACGCCGCCGGAACATGTTGGCGGGAAACCGCGGGTTCTCCGAAAAGTAGTCGTCGTACAGCCGCTGATGTGCAGCGGCGTGATCCCGATCAATCACCGCTCGGTGGTGGACAACTCGTGGAGGGCGAGGTATCGCCTGCTGTTCCACCATACGCATGTACCGCTCCATCCCGCGGTTCATGTAGGCCTCCATAGCCTCGTTCATCCTCCGTTCGTACTCCTCAGGATCCCCACCACTACCACTACCGCTACCACCCGCGTGATCCATCGCTCGATGATGCTCTTGAACAGAAAGTTAGAGAGAGAGAAAACTCGTTAAAACAAGTGGTGCAAATGAAAATGAAACGAAAATCGCGTTTATATATGATTTTTAAAAAAAAAAAAAAAAAAAAAAAAAATCGAAAATCGGCGCTGGCCGATCGCTGGCCGATCGGGCCTCCACAATGGCGGCTAGCCGATCGTCTAGCGTTTCGGCCAGCGACGAGCGATCGGCGAGCCCACGCCGATCCGCTCACCGATTTTGCGCTGGCCGACCGCAATGGTTCGGCTAGCCGATCGCCAGCGCGACGAATCGGCTAGCCGGTCGCTAGCCGACCATTGCGGATGCTCTTACATTTCACTAATCAAGTAATCATTATGGACCTATCTTTGAGAGACTATCTTATTTGCTCAATCTCTACATCAGACAAGTGTATCTTAACTTCAGAGATTAGAAAACTCTAGCTTCTGGATCCAGTAGTCAACTTTTAGAGGTATCAAGTCATATTTTGAAAACAATAGTAAACACTATGTATGGGAGATAGCTTTTAGATGTATCAGGGTTTCATAGGAGTAACTCTGAAATTCCAACCAATACTAGGTGATACTAAAAGATACTCGCTCCGTTCCTTGTTAATAGAGGCATTTCTTTTTTTTTCCCGAGTGTGTGAGTTGGCCAAATAGTAGTGAGGTTAACGTCTGAGGCCAAAGGTCTCAAGTTCGAGTCCTCCACGGCGCAGCTTTTAAATTTAAAGTATTGAATCATAAAAAAAAAATGGTCATTTCTTTTCAGCACGGAGTTTAAGAATAGAATAGTGTGTTAAATGGAAGAATTACTTTTTGTCAAAAATAGAAATGACTCAATTAACTTAGAATTTCCCAAAATAGAAAAATGGTTCTGTTAACATGGAACGGAAGGGTACATAACATCTCTAGTAAGCTTTTAGCAATGAAATGTCAGTAGTAAACAATAAGATGAAACCACACCTCCAATCCCCATCAATTTGTTGTACTTTTGGTGCCTCTCAAAGAGAGGGAAGAGGAATTGAGATCACAACATTTTGCAGATCAAAACTTGGAGCTTCATACTCTAAGTTCACATAGGTGTCATTGCCAGAAAAAGAAGGCCAGCAGCTAAGAAGTAGACCATTTACAAGATGGCATATCTTTTTAATGTCTCAATTGACCATTTACAAAATTAAGTAGTACTTTGGTTACATAGAAGAAAATCTTACTTGACAATGGCACAAGTGACTCATCTGCACTTTGCATTCTCCATTTCATTGAACTAACATCTTCTTAAGACCCAATATGCTTTCACCATTGTACAAATCTTTATTTATGTTGGGATGGGTCTTAAATATAACTCCAGGATTATCGCCTGTCTCGATCTGAATCAACATCAGAAAACAATACTCTCAAAAGCATTCAACATGAAAACGTCTTTTCAGATCGGGATACAAGTGAACAACAATCAGGGCAGTAACAATAACTGAGGTACCTGAACTTGGATGAATCCATCCTCCTGGTTAAGTATCTGGAGTGGTAACATTCCTTGCAGATCAAAGTTGTCAATACCACCGTCCCGTTTCAATGTTACATTAAGCTTTTCTTCAATACTTAATGTAACAGGCTCACTTGGCAGGGACTGACCAGCACTTGGTCTCACATCTTCAACCTTCAGCCTTGAGACTTTAGAGATTCCAAAAATTGGTTGGTTCTTTGTGTTTTCCCAAGCTTCATGCCAAAATCTTTTGACGGAGCTGTAGCAGAGGATGGCAGACGACCTAATCATTGTAACCCGAAAGAATTAATACAGCTTAAATTCAACAAATTTACCATTAAAACATTTTCAACTTTTACCAGTAACATAACTAACTAAACATTTTGTTAAAAGTATTACTGTATAATAACATAATCTTTCATATTTAATACTACTAGTACTATTTTTTTTAACTCAATATAAAAACTAATGACCAACTTGTATCAATAGTGACACACTGAACAAAATAACACTAACCAAGAAGATGAACTCAGAATATCATCTTCATAAAACTTGTTAGAGCATTCTGATGATACAGGTCAGTACTTCCAATACAGATTGCTGCAAATTTTTTTAGAGGGCAAACCTTTCTGCTTAGAGAAGGAGTCCCCTTCGGTGCTTAATCCAAAGCTAGAACCACCTCCAAAACCACCATTGCTGCTAGATATGCTAGTGTCACTGCCAAAGCCACTGTCGATTCTTCCAATACTTGATTGCGATGACATAAATCCTTCGTTGTCACCTCTATTCTTCTCAATCTATATAGAACATGTAATTAATTAATCGATCCATGGTATATGAAAAATGACAAACAGAAATTGAGCAACAATGAGCATTTTACCTTGCTTTTGTCAATCTCACTAGCCTTTATTTTCATGATATCCTTGGTTTCATTGATTTTACTTTCAGGACCAACTTGTGTAGTTTCTCTTCATGACTTTCCATTTCACATTACTGCTTTACATGTGCCGCTGTGACATTTTCCTTGTGTCCCAGTGAGATAACTTCATCAAATGCAAAAAGAATGTCAATATAATCCTAGCCTAAACTGCAACGTTTAGGAACAATCACTATTTGATTCCATGGTATATTTCTAATCCATACATTATAGTAATAGATTTGTGTCTTTGTAGATCAACTTGAAAGGTTGAATTGATAAAGGTGCCCTCTCAACTTAGTTACGTAGAAATATCTTATTTGTCAACTAAGAGTATATACTTTTAAATTTGTTGTTCAAGACTAAGTAATTTGTAATTTGTAATTTGTAATTTGTAAATAGGCTCGTTGTAGTTTTGTTGAAATTTACAAGTATATTTAAATTTATGGTTCAAGACTTCAAGTCTTTTGTAAATTTTGAATGATGTACGTTGTACTTGTAACATTGTTGAAATTTATGTCAATAAAATTGCAGTTGTCATCCTTATTATTTGGATTTAAATTTTGCAAATTTTATAGATAAATAAAGCCTAAAAGACAAAAAAAAAAAAAGAATTGCCGAACCGGACCAGAACTGACGGTTTCGAGCCATGAGCTGGAACCTTCAAAATCCATGGCGGGCCGGTTCAGGCTCAATGATTTTTGAACCGTGAACCATGAACACATCTACACTCAACCATATCTATTTTTAGTGATTCATCAATAATCACTTAACTGTCCAATTATATACTACTCCCTTCATCCCATACGAGTATGCATTGTTTCCTATAAGAGTCTAATTTTTTAAATTATTCTCTCTAACGAGGGGTAACCTATTTCTACTAATATTTTATTTACACATCTCTCTTACTTACTGGTTGTGCAGTAAAGCTCATGCCCAACCAAAATTGAATACTTGTGTGGAACGAAAGGAGTATTTTTCTTTATTTTATTTTTAAATAATACTCCATCTATCCACCATTTAAAGAGTCATTTTGCCTTTTATTTTAATTGTTCATGATTTATAGAACCATTTATTTTATTTCATTTTTAGTATGCGGACCCCACATTCATTCCCTAACATTTTAGTCTCACGGTCCATTATAAAACTAATAGTATTAAAAATGGGTCATACATTCCACTCACATTCTCTTTTTACTTTCATTCACAAAGTTAAACGTATTTCTTAAAATTTGTGCCGAGTCAAAATAGTTCTTAAATGTTGAATGAAGGGAGTAATTTCTATTTGTTTTAAATTATTTTTATCGTAAAATTAAAAACACAAAACATAACAAATTAAAAAATATAGACAAACAAATCGTAAAAGACAAAATCACACAATTGTGTACAAAATTAAGGATAAATAATTAACTGTACTAAAAAAATAGTAGTAAGAAATTGTAGTAAATAAAAATGGATTATTAATGAAGAAAAAAATTATGTAAAAATTTATAGAAAATTAAAATTTATGAATTTGAATATACTTAATTTTTTAATAATATATTAAAAATGAATGAATATTAAGAAAAATAATTAAGCATTAATAAAACTGTACCAAAACACAAAATTTCATTGGTGAATGTATAGAAGAAAGAAAGAGATTTGATCTACCAGAAGAGACCATTTTCCTATTTTTTAATTTTTTATTTATAAACTGACAGCGAACATGATAAACATAGTCCTATTCTCTTTTCTATTTTATGCACTATTCGACAAGAAGAGTGCATTAGACCGCCTTTCCCTTTTCGATTTTAATTTACCTTTACAAATCATTTTCGATTTTCTTATTCATAAATTAGAATTATAAAACGGGTAGGTCATCAATTTTTCAGCAAATTTTGCTCCCATCCAATTCCAATCACCTCTCATCCCTTTATCCTACGCACACCATGTGTACGTTAGAGAAGCGTGGAAGCATTTTCTTCCTCACGCTAACCGGCGCCTCCAAAAAGGACCAGGAGCACCGCCTCAACCCCACGCTCATCGCCGCCATCCGCGCGGCGCTATCCGAAGTCAGATCGCAAGCCGTCCCCGGATCGGCGCTCGTCACTCGAGCCGAAGGCCGATTCTTCTCCAACGGCTTCGACCTCCGCCACGCGCAGGCCGTCGCCGCCGCTTCCACCGCCGCCGATGCGGCGGCGGCGGAGGTCATCAACATGGTGAATCTGTTCCGCGGCGTCGTCTCCGACCTCCTCACCCTCCCTATGCCGACCGTCGCCGCCGTGACCGGGCACGCGGCGGCGGCGGGGCTGATCCTCGCGATTAGCCACGATTACGTCGTGATGACGAAATCGAGAGCGGTGCTGTACCTGAGCGAGCTCGACATCGGCATGAGCCTGCCGGATTACTTCACGGCTCTGATCAAGGGCAAAGTAGGCTCCAGCGCTGCGCGGCGGGAGCTGGCGCTCCGCGCGGCGAAGATCGGCGCCGATGCGGCGGTGCGGATGGGGATCGTCGATGCGGCGTACGATTCCGCGGAGGAGGTGGCGGCTGCGGCGGTGCAGACGGCGGAGGAATTGGGGAAGAAGGAGTGGAGCGGCGAAGCGTACGCGGAGATTAGGAAGTCTCTGTATCCAGATGTTTGCGGTTTGTTAGGATTGGAAGAGAAGACGGTGTTCCCATCTAAGCTTTGACAAGGTAAACAATACTAGTAATAAGAATTTGGTGAAATCAAATTGTTGATTATTAACTTAATCACCAGAATTATAGTATTGATGATTGATTCATTTAGAATCGACTGATTCTGGAGTTGGATTTGAATACGGTATACTGGATTATGATTTACGTTTTGGAGTTGTTTCTGCACTTTTGTGTTTTCAAAGCGTTGTTTTTGGACTATGGTACGCAATTCAATACGAATATACTCTTAATTCCTATTTTGCCCATGCTGACTTTGAAAACTTAAATACGGTGGGGCTAGATAGATATCTTTTCTTTGATCCATATCTTTTTGAATTAATATACACGCTACTACTCCTTTAATTCTTTCGATTTATCCTACGCGACAATCCCATACCAAACTAAATAATTCAATCGTTATCACATCCCTTAATAAGTTAATTATGCCCACCATCCTAATCCACATTAACATTAAATTGTGTGACTATATACTCACCATCTTAATCCAAAACATGTAGCACTTCGTAGTAATAATAGTACTAGTTGACTTATTGAACTGTTTAAATTTCTAAATATAATTTGCTATACTAATTGATTACTCCTTCCGTCTCAGTTTAAGAGTCACATTTAAAATCTTTCATATTTGGATATAATTTTATCCCATTATTCATCAAAATTACACTCAAATGTCATTATCTACATAAAAATCCAAAAAATATCATTATCACTAACTCACTTAATTTATTACACATTTCACTGTCTCACTTAATTTATTACACACTCCACCAATTTCTTTTGTGTCATAACCAATTTCCTAAAACTCCGTCCCATAATAGATGTCACACTTTCTTTTTCAATTTGTCCTACAAAAGATGTTACATATTTTTTTTTGGAAAAAGTTTTCTCTAACATTAATATAAATATATTTTTTTCTCTTTCCACTTAACATATAAAACTACACCTCCTAAAATTTCGTGTCAACCCCCAAATGTGATATCTATTATGGAACGGAGGGAGTAATAATAATAATAATATCCACTTTGTTTCCTTATAGTTGAGATAAAAAATATTTGACACGGAATTTAAGAATGGATGATCAGTGTGTTAAATAAATCGATGAAAAAATATGAACCGTTTAAATTTAAATAAATCGATGAAAAAATATGAAGTAGTAGTAGTAGCAGCAGCAGCAGCAGCTCAGCGGCAGGAGGAGGAGGAGGAGTGGTAGTGGTAGTGGTAGCGGTAGATCTCTAAATATAACTTGTTATAGTAATTGATTATTGATGTGTATTTTTTGAGCTTTTATATTAATGAACTAATAACACACAAGTATATCAAATAGCTCTAAAATTATAATTTTTCTGCAAGAGTACAGATGTAGTTGTAGTAAAAGAGTGTCGAACCACATGGAGGCGTACGGTTATCTAATTCGAAAGCAAGTAAATTTTTGGAATTTTTGGATTGAGAAACCAAATTGAAACAAAAACAAGTGAAGAAATAAAATGACAACACAAAATAAAACCAAGAGAGTGAGAACATTGCTCCTAATATGCTCCAGTTGTGAATTAACTTAATGGACGAATAGCTAGCTATGGATTAAAGATTAATCTAATGAAAGTTGTAAATATCTCGTTCATTCTACTCACACTGAACATGTTCGCAAATGCTTGAATTTAACCTTGATGAACACTAAGATCAAATTCGTACTCATCGGATTATCACTCATACGGTAGCGTGGTAAGCTCTAACCCAACTTCTAAGTTCCAACGTACATGATTCATTTACAAAATCAATTGAACATTCATACAGAAGCACAGTAAATGTCCAACAATTATTGTAACGACATGTAAATTAACTTATCCAAGATTCATATATTGAACACGATACAAATCTCAAACTCTTTATCTACGTTTTCACCTTTTAACCAAGTTAAAGAGACATTGGCTAAAAGACATGATTGAATAATAAATTAGGCCGGAATTATAATTCAATGTAAAAAGCACCGTATAAAAAGATCATAAATTAATACTAATCCATAGAATCCAAAAGTAATTCACATCTTTCACAAATTAGGAGCAACATAAGAGTTTAGTTACACATCCACAACCAATAAAGAAGAACCATAGAACTCATGAAATTGATGTGTAGATGGTAGCAAATCTCCTCCGGGATGATGGAAGTTGAATGATTGCACCTCCAATCTTTCTCTCTTCCTTTCTCATCTCCTTTCTCGTCTGGAATATCTGAATAACTCCCTAGAAACCGCTCCAGAAACCAATTTGAATACTAAATTCGGCAGTTTCCGAGAAAAACGCCCGACCCGAGCGTTTTCGCCGGGTTCGCACTACTCTGCGCAACCTTCGTCAAATGGCCATAACTTCTTCATCCGACCTCCTATTGAGGCGTACAAGGTACTCACGCGAAGCTATTTCAAAGACGAAGATAATTGTGGTAAGATAAAAGAATTTGGACACCATCTTGATAGGCAACGAACACTTTGAATCAGGCCCCACCGCTTTGGCTCATTGTAGTCACTCCACATGTACATCTATCAACTACTAGTAATATATAATAATCAAACTTTAATGATTAATTGATAGGTGATTTTAATATAAAATAAGAGAAATCTTATAATAGAATTAGCATCATATGATTCACATCAATTATTTATTGCAATAGAACATTACAAACCAACATTAGGTCTTGATTGGTACATTTGTTAGCCCACGTCACTATTGTATGGGCGCTACCAAACGAATCAAACCCACCACGTTAGGTCTTGATTGGTACATATGTTAGCCCAATGTCACTATTGTATGGGCTCTACCAAACGCATCAAAACCGACATTTATTGAGTTTTTTTTCCTACCAAACACTCACAACTCTTCTTTATGTAACCCAAATATCTTGAAACACTTCTAAGCTCAATAATCTAGTTATAATGTTTTGCAAAGGTATCACAATAATAGTGACAATTGCATGCAATAGCACTTTTAGATGGTAAAATGTGAAAGGATAATTGTTAGCTACCAACTATATTGTAAACTATATGTACCAGTAGCAAAAATATTAATATCTTTATTTAAATTTTAAGTCAAATCTATTTCCTCTTTTCCATCCATCAATGTTATCGCCGACATCGGAGTTAGTGACTTAAGCTGGCTTTTTTTTAAAAATTTTACTTTGTAATAAATTTTTAGTCATTTCACCAAATAAATCTTGAATAATTGTCTACTTTTTTATTTTAGATGCGTTTCATATCCATATAATGTACTCCGGATTAGAGAATCTACAATTGTGTATGTTGGTGTTTCGATCACGTCTCACTGAGACGAGCCCCCGACGAGACATTGTTACAGGTGTCTCGCCTCAAAAGGTGTCGCGGAAGAGAGGCATTTATCTATTTCGGCTCACCCCTTGCGCTGTTTGGGCAGTGATGCACTCCCATCCCACAAACAGTGGCGAAGCCACGTTGGGACCAGGGAGGCCCTTGGTCCCCCCATCAATTTGTATTTAACCTACATATTGTGTATGTAGATATGTTGTTATGTGTGAACTCATTAGACCAGTTGGTCAGAAACTGTGCCTTTTGTTTGAATGGCCCGAATTTGATTCCATTTGTTGACTATTTTCCTCTTTTATTTTCTCTACTTTGCATTTATACTCCCTCCGTCCCATAGTAGATGTCACATTTTCCTTTTTAGTCTGTCCCACAAAAGATGTCACATTTCCTTTCTTGGAAAAAGCTCTCTCTCACATTAATATAAATATACTATTTTCTCTCCCCATCTAACACACAAAATAACATCTCCTAAAATCTCGTGTCAATTCTCAAGTGTGACATCTACTATGGGACGGAGGGAGTACAATTTTTTCCCTCTTCTTCTATTTATGCAACTTTTTTTATTCTTTTTCTATTTATGCAGTATAATTTGTATATTTTATTTTTTTTATTTTCTATTTTTTGAAACATAAATTTTATTTGTTCTCTTTTATACCACTAATTATGCTAATTTTAATACTGTTATTTTGTAATTATTTTGTTCCATTAATATGATCATAATAAAAAAAATTAAAAAATAATCATTGTATTTGTTATAAATTATATTTTCGTTGATATTTTCTATGGTGACATTTAAACATCATAAAAAATTCTTTTCTATCCATTATATTTACATAAAAATTGAAGATATCGAATAATCAAGCTTCCGACGTCATGAACATCGAAAAAATCATATAACTATTTATAGTAATTTGGGCCGCTATTGTAAAACTTCTGTCTTAGGCACTGCCCGCAAATGAGTCTCCATTATCACTGTTGGAAAAAACTTATTTAAAAAAAATAGAAAAAAATCAAAATTTCGGTAAAAGTGTTCCACTTGCCCAAATATTACAAGGGGTGAGCAAAAATATCGAAAACCGAATATCATAGGGGTGAGCATTCTGGTTTCAGTTCTATTTTTTGTTCAAACAAAACTAAACCCGAAAAATCAAATTTAGTTCAAAACCCAAACCGAACCGAACCCGAAAATCGAAACCAAAAAAATCGAAAATCGAACTTCAAAAACCAAATAAAATAAAAAACCAAATATATATATATATAGAGAGAGTTGTAATCAATGTCGAACCCTTCTTAAAGACCGAACTAGAGAACAAATCTGGGCCATAAGATCTAGTTTTTTGATGAGATATGTTGCTGTGTAAATTTTTTTCGCTCTTCATTACAAGCCAATTTTACTTCATTGTATAGGTTTATTACTTCATTCTGTACGTAATGCATTGAAACTACAACATGTTTTTACTTGCTTCAAGTAGGTTTTGAAATGATTCAACATATGCTTCGTTCGAATTCATTGACATGAGTTTTTACTTTATTCAAATTAAAAAATGCAATTTATTCAAGTGAATTTATTACTTCATTCTGAAACGTTATTACTTCATTAGATAAGGTTTTTACTTCATTCCAGTAGGACTTCAAATGCTTCTACACATACTTCATTCATATAATTTATTATATTATTCCATGTGTTTATTACACCATATCAGCGTCGTAGCGGTGGTGATAGATATTGTAGAGAGAAAGAACGGCACGCGACGGCGAAACTGCATTTACGTACTAGAATGAAGTAATAATCCTATTATAATGAAGTAAAAACCTACCGGAATGAAGTAATATATTCTGGAATGAAGTTAATTAGTTAAATATTCGTAACGTGTTAGTATGACTTATTTACCTTCGGATGAATAATAAAAGACTGGTGATGAAGGAGAAAATAATTTGTAAATTTTGAAAAATCTCATCCATAAAAAACTAGATCTAAAAACCCTAATTTGGTATGGTTCGGTGGTTCGGTCTTTAAGAGTGGGTTTGTGGATAATGGGACTCTATATATATATATATATATATATATATATATATATATATATATATATATATATATATATATATATATATATATGGTGTCCTATTAACCACAAATCCACCCTTAAAGACCGAACTAGAGACCAAATTAGGGCCACTCATTTTTCTTAATCTTATGGTTATGATTAACTTACAATTAACTTATATATATATATGGAGTCCTTTTAACATTTTTTTTTAATTTTTTTTAAAAATTTGCTGGAGTAAATAATGAACTATATTCACTACATAATGAACTAAATGAATGTAAGTTATAAACTTATTATTACTTTATTCAGTCGTGCTATTACTTCATTCTGTTAGTTTATTACTTCATTTATTCATGCTATTACTTCATTCTATTAGTTTATTACTTCATTCAGTCATGCTATTACTTCATTCTATTAGTTTATTACTTCATAATGTGTTATGACATAATTATCTTTCAGTTGGGTTTAGGGTTATTACTTCATTCTGTTAGTTTATTACTTCATTCAGTCATGTTATTGTTATGAACTTATTACTTCATTCAGTCGTGCTATTACTTGATTCCGTTAGTTTATTACTTCATTTATTCATGTTATTACTTAATTCCATTAGTTTATTACTTCATAATGTGTTATGACATAATTATCTTTCAGTTGGGTTTAGGGTCATTACTTCATTCCGTTAGTTTATCACTTCATTCAGTTATGTTATTATTTCATTCCGTTAGTTTATTACTTCATCCAATCATGTTATTACTTCATTCTATTAGTTTAGTACTTCATTCCGTTAGTTTATTACTTCATTCAGTCATGCTATTACTTCATTCCGTTAGTTTATTACTTCATTCAGTTATGTTATTACTTCATTTCATTAGTGTAGTACTTCATTTCATTAGTTTAGTACTCCCTCCGTCCCATAAAAGTTGAGACAAAACTTTTGGGCACGGAGATTAAGAATTTATATTAAATAAATAAGAGAGATGAAAAAAGTAGGAAAGATAAGAGAGAGTAAAGTAAATGATGGAATAAAGTAAGAGTGATTGAATGCTTTGTCTTTTGTTAAAAAAGGAAATAACTCAACTTTTATAGGACGGACTAAAAAGGAATACGACTCAACTTTTATGGGACGGAGGGAGTACTTCATTTCATTAGTTTATTACTTCATAATGTGTTATGACATAATTATCTTTCAGTTGAAGTAAATTCAGTATATAATGAATGCGAAAAATTACTTCATAACATACATTCATTTAGTTCATTATGTAGTGAATATAGTTCATTATTTACTCCAGCAAGTTTTTATCGAATAAAGAAAAATTAATTTTTTTTTAAAAAAAAAATTTAAAAATAAATAAATTAAAAATGTTTTTATTTAATAAAATATTAAATTAATTCTAAATTAATCATAACCATAAGATTAAGAAAAATGAATGGTCCAAATTTGGTCTCTAGTTCGGTTAAGAAGGGTTCGACATTGATCACAACTCTCTCTCTCTCTCTCTCTCTCTCTCTCTCTCTATATATATATATATATATATATATATATATATATATATATATAGGGATGTATTCATATCATTTTTTCATCTTTTGTTCTTTTTCCTTCTCAATCTCGACCATTCAATTCCAAGATCTAATGGCTCAAAATAAGGTTGCATCTATTTGATTAAAATGATTTAAAAATTTTGAAAAGGTCAAATTGGGTATACACTAATTAGTTTGTTATGGTAATTCCCTTAATTATCTCTATTAAAGATTACAGCAGTTATTTTTCACGATTATACGCTGCAATCTTTCTTCTCTCCCTAAACTTTCAGCGTGAGTTCTCCATTGATGATATTCGCATTCCTAATCTTTTCTCTCTTTTCTAAATCGAAGAATTCTGGGTTTATATTTCTTCTCGAAATATACCGATTAGTGAGAGCAGTAGCTCATTTCTCTCTCTTCTCTCCCGAAATCTGGTGGTGTCCCTTGATTCCTTTCGGTTTTTTCAATAATGGAAGAAAGTCATTTAATTAATTCTTTCATCGATTTTGAGAATTATTGATAAATTTTGGTAGAAAGTTATTGTATTAGTCGTGTAATTGACATCAATGGTTTTATGTATTTGAAAATTTGTGATTAGTTCGTTCTTGCATTTACTATTATTTTGCATCAATTGTCGTTTTATTTTCATGAATCCGTCTGACATTTACAGATTTTCGTGTTTTTTTCGTAAGTTACAGCTTGTAAATTTTCGACAAATAATGTACTATGTTAAGCGTATAATGTAGATTGTATTAATGTACCGATTATAGTTGTATAATGTATATGCAGTCTTTGAATAATGTAGATTATAATGGGTTTAATGTGTGACAGAAGTTAAATCCATTCCCAAAAAGGTTTAGCAATCTATGGGGCTAGGGTATAGTACCGACTCACTAACAAAACCTTGACTACGGAAAGACAGTTAGAGCCATTCCCATAGGGTTTAGCAATCCATAGGACTAGGGCATATTACTATCCCATACATCAAAATTCATTTTTGAATTAAGTACATGTTTTCAGGGAATAATGTTTAGGCTAAGTAGAACTAAATAATGTACGCCAAGTGGCCTATAATGTACGTGTGTAAATCGTGCAGGTGCAAGGTATTATCAGCACGGAGCTGCCACCGCAGCTCATGGATCGAGAGGGTTTTGAGGAAAATAGCAGGGACTCACCTCAAGTAGGAGATTTTGTTCCTAATATTGTATTGGAGTCAGAAAATATTGTTGTGAATAGGGGTGGCAAATCGTGCGTGTTGTTTCGTTATCGTGTCGACACGATAATAACAAATACGAACACGACCCGTTAAGAAAACTCCAAACATGAACATGAATACGACCTGCTATCCTCAGACACGAACACGACATGAACACAACACGAACCCATTAACGATACGAACCACTTCGGATCAACACGGCACGATAACAACACATATATGACACGACACAATAACGACACTATAATAATCATGTATTAATATTATTTCTAATATTAAATTTTAAATTTAAATTTTAAAATTTTAAATAAATTTAAAATTTTAAAAATTTTAAAATATTAAAATATTAAAATAAATAATAATATTATAATATATTAATATTATTACTTAACGTGTAACACGAACACGACACGAAGTTTTCATGTCATTATCGTGTCGACACGATAAGGACACAAACCCAATAAGCCTTGACACATACCATTAATTTCGTGCGGGTTCGCGTCGTGCCAAAATTTGCCAGCCCTAGTTGCGAAGGTTGGAGATGTTATTTTTAATGACCCATTTGATTTTAGACAGCCAACTGCGATCATTGTATGGAGACAAAAATTGACGTCGACGGTGGATTGAAGAGTGTGTCACGATGTATTCGAGGGTTTTTCGGCAATGCAGCGGGTCTCCTTGATCCATACTACAAATCTACAATGTTGCTTTTGCTTCTTCTCAATTCTACTCAATTATTGAAATAGGTGGAAAGGGCATTAGCATTTCATTGAAGATAGTTTGTGCACCTAGGTACTATTCAGGCAACAAATATGGGCACTTGGGTGAGGTTTTACTTGATGGCGTAATGAGCCGTGATACTCTTCAATTTGGTGGAGAAGGAGCTCGCATATTTGACCCACGAATTTTTGAGACGATTGGTATTGAAGTTGTTATGAACCTGAGAAGACTTCATCAAGATAATTTTATGTTCTCATTTCAGCTGCGGCATGGTGATTTCTGTGGACATACTATTGCAATTCGGATTTCCCGCCTCATCTATACATATATAAAAGACGAGTTTTGGCCTTTTTTTTGAAATATTTATATGTTTTGACCTTATTCTGAAATATTTATAAGTTATGGACCAATTTGAATATTTTAAGTAACTCTCATGAATATTTATTTAGATATTTTAATGAGCATTTGACTAATTCTTAAAGCACTACAATGACTCATTGGTGGTTACAAATATTTAAATAGAATAATGAGCATTTAACAAATTTTGTAACCTATATTGTCTTGATTTTATAATTTATGATGTTTTAATTCCATGATATATCATGTACTAATTTTGTACCTATAAAAGGCATAGAGTTGCGGATGAAATACGCACTAACAAAACATTCTTCATTCTCTCTCAAGATCTCAATATTTTATTGCACATTTAGGAACACTGTTTTGCTCGATTTTGAAGCCCCATCAAGTTTATAGGTGCCTAGTAGGTTTGATCATATACGTTAGGAGAAAGTCGTTTCATCTTTGAGAAAAATACGTCAATCCGAGAGCACTAACCGTGATGTAATTTGTCTTGCGGAAAGAGAGTTTTTCTTGACTAATTTTCATTGTAATTCCATTTCATTTATTGTTGTTTTTTTCTTTGATTACAATAGTTAGAGTACAACGTGTATATAGTTCTAGAATTTTATACCAATATTTTTTACAGTTCTTAAAGAGGGAAGAATTTAACATTCTTAACTCAAAAATACATAGTATTTATCTTCATCTTTACACAATTTATTATTTTTAGTAGAGACATATGAAGGATTGTTTTAAACATATTTTTCAAAAATGTCAACACTTAATATAGTCTCTTTATCATTGTCCACATAATTGTATTTGTCTTAATTCCATTATAAATATGTTTAATTTAATGTCTTTAGGTGTAAAATGAATTGAGGAGTATATATTTATTGAATTTTTATTATATAGTAGTATATTTTTCCATTTTAAATCTTATAAAATTATATTGTTTCTTATTTAATTAATCGATTAACAATTTAAAATCGTATGACAAAAAAATATTCCGTCATGCATCGCACGTGGGTTAACACTAGTTGAGAAATAATAAACAAATTATTCTCATTCCCGGTTTTGGCAGAAATCGCCCCTAGCACCTCAACTAGGGTTTATCTTCCTTTTGTTCTCGTTACAAACGTGTGTGCTTAATCCCGATTGAACAAGGTTCTATCAGAATCCGATTAATCCTCATGTTTAACCGGGATTGCGGATTAAGGCTGAAAGTCTCAAAGTGGGTGGTGGGGTTTGAACTCGTGGCCTTAAGGTTACCACAGCTCTGTGCCGCTAACTGCATTTATTAAAATTTATTGATAATGCATAATTGTAGAGTATTTGTTTAATTGATGTAAATATTTAATGTAAGTTTGTGTAGAGGACATAAATAAACAAAATATGATAAGAATACAAATTGTAGTCACATACCTTCAGAATAGGTGAGTTATTTACCAGACTGTCCATACCAAAGATATGTTGTGTTAATAAGTTTATGTGTGGTACAAAGTACGATTGTATTGTTAACTTGTTTTAACATAAGATCCGTATTTTAAAAATGCTGACATTTAAATGGACAGACCGTGATGTGTGACTTTATTATTCGTATCTATTAATTTTAGTAGCATTATTTTATAGCATCGTATTATTAGACTAGGAAGTAGGAATTATATAGCAATATTCAATGTGAATTGGATGACATTATTTAGTATGGAATCAAAAATCATTTCACAACTAACAATAAATTACTCCATATAACCATATTCATTGTGAATTCCGAATTGGATGACATTATTTAGTATGCAGTCAAAAATCATTTCACAACTAACAATAAGTATAGCAATATACAATGTGAATTGGGTGACATTATTTAGTATGAAATCAAAAATCATTTCACAACTAACATTAAGTATAGCAATATTCAATGTGAACTGGATAACATTATTTAGTATGCAAAACAATGAATTGAAAAAATCCACGATTAGAATGAATACATAATTAGGCACTACTCCCTTCCTTTCACAAAGAATATATACTCCTTTTTTTTTTAGTTTGTTCCATAATAATATATATTTTCTAATTTTAGAAAGTTTTTTCTTTTTAATAAGGTGAGATCCATTATTAATTAAACAATATTACAATTACTTCTATCTCTGTTACTTTATCAACTGTAATTAAAACTCGTACTCAACCAAAAGTGCATACTTTTGTGGAACGAAAAAAGTACTAATAATGCGGCTAATGACATTTACAATAATTAAATGAGTAGTACACAATTAAGTATTTTTAATAACACTAATCTTTATATTACATTAAATTTGATTTTTATTCTACATAAAACAAGGTCAATCCCTAGTTAGAGCATCTCCAAAAGGAAATAGGTAAATTAAGAATGGATGTAGTATAGGGAAAGCAATAGGGTGCATCCTTAATTAGAGTGCTAACGTACATCCAATCATGTGCCGCCACGTGGCACGAAAAATGCAATATTGTAAACACAAAAATACAATACACATTTGTGAAGTTGTACATGCATTTCCGCATAGTGCATTATAGTTATAAGCAAATTGCATTTTATATTGTTAAGTTTTGCATTTTAACATAAATTGTCTACAATGCACAATAAACTATATATAAATACAATCCGTCTATATATAAAATGCTTAAACAGTCTATCTAAAATGCAATCTGCCAAAATTCATCTATCATTTCTATAAATGTATATTGCATTTTTGTGTTTACAATATTGCATTTTTCGTGCTATGTGGCAACATGTGATTGGATGTACGTTAGCGCTTTAAAATTATTTGTATATTAGTATATAGTATGTAGTATATCTTTAAAATTGGAGAAAGTAAACATTTTTAAATGCTCTCTATTGGAGAATGAGTATGTATGAAGAAGGTAGTAAATATAATTTTTTATTTACTTCTCCTGTCACCTCACCATTAGAAATGCTTTTATTAGATATTATTAATAACGCTAAATTTCTTCATATCAACACTCGTACTATGCAAAGATGAAATGTATGACGATATTAATAGATTAAAGATTATTGATTTAAATTAAATAAAATATTGTTAATGAATACTCCCTCCGTCCCATAATAATTGCCACTCTTATCGTGAACACGAGTTTTAAGAAATATAAAGAAAAGTTGTTAGGAAAAGTTAGTGGAATGTGAGACTTTTTAATATTGTTTTTTTTTTATAATAAAATATGAGTGAAGTGAGTTAGTAGAATGTGAAACCTATTTACCATTTATGGTAAAAATGAAGTGTGACAATTATTGTGAGACAGACTGAAATGGAAAAGAGCGACAATTATTGTGGGACAGATGGAGTAATACAAGTTTAATAATAAAACAATAGACATGGAATAGCCCTATTTTTCATGGACGGAGGGAGTATAAATTAATGAAATATGGAAAACTATTTATAATTAAGAATACTTTTTTACATCCATATTTGAGAAATACTTACATGAGACATAGATGGGCCGGCAGCCGGCTGATCAAAACATAAATTAAAACCCTACTCCAAATTCCAAAACTATACTACTCCGTACATACTATATAAATATGGACTAATAAACAATTATTTCCTCCGCTGCTGCTGCTTCTTTTTTTAATTGATCGGTAAAATTCACTAGCAATGGATATTGTTTATGATGATTTTGTCGATTCTTCTTACTGTTTCTGGTTGGGTTTGGACTGTAGGACTTAGGGTTTATCGAGACTTGTCTAATCTTATCTGTTTTTTTTTTGGACTTTATGAGGATATTAACGACTGGAATTTTGGTTTGATCGTTGTATTTATTTGTTTGATCACTGTAATTCTCATATGTCCGATGGATTGCATTATCAAAAGCTTCATTTCCAGTGCATTCAATGTTTCTATAATGAGTATTTGATTATGTATTGTGAATTGATATAAACCAAAGCAGGTGAAACAGAGGAAGTGTGAAAATGGCTGGAGGTTCATTAGCTGAATTGAGGTCTTTAGAGCAGGTTGAAAATGGGAGTGTATCAACTTCGCCTCCTAACTGGGACATTGACTATGATGATGATGGAGGTGTGCCATTTTTTATCATCTTTATCATTCATTTGTTCAACAAAAAGTCTCTAACCTTGCAACATTTATTTTGTCACTATTATGCTGCAGGACCAAAGCCATCTGACTTATATGGGAAGTATACATGGAAGATTGAAAATTTTTCTCAAATCGACAAAAGAGAACTTCGTAGCAATGCATTTGAAGTTGGAGGCTACAGATGGTATGGTCTCGTGTCAATTTTCCTTCTGCAATTACAGTGCATAAAGATTCTCTATCAGCTGCATTATCTGAACTGTTGACTTCAGAGTCTTTGTTATGATGTGAGATTATTATTTAAGCTGATTTTGTTGGCCGGGTTTGATTTTAACATTTAATGCAAAAAAAAAATATTTTTATGCAACGTGAATTATAGTAATCCATTATGAGGTGTCCTTTATAGACTTCTAGCCTGGTTCGGTATAATGAATTAAAGAGGGAGCTATATATCCGGATTCTTTGTGTGTTTCTTTATTTTTATACTAGTATAATTTTTAAACTCCTTTTTGGAGTTCAAATGTGTTTCCAGAGGCTTTGGCAGATATGAGTATGGATTTGGCTTTTTCCAACAGTAATGCTTCTTCAAAATTAAATACTCCCTCTGGCTTTTTCCTAAGTGAGGCGTTTCTTTTTTGCCGATATTTCGCGAAGATGATAATAAATAGTTAGAGTGGAGAGAAAGTGAAGTAAGAAAGAGCTTCACTTTCTCTCCACACTAACTATTTATTACTATCATTTTCGCAAAACAACGGCCGAAAAGAAGCGTCTTACTTATAGTGGGACGGAGGGAGTAGTATATATTCACTCAAGAAATTAAATTGAATCAACTTGGTCCTAAGTAAATAGCCTTATACTTTGCTTGATCAACCCATTTAGTTTGCATGATTCCTAGTCATTTACTATCCATTTAGGAATGTTGATCTGCAAACTAATGTATTATGTAATGCAATGGGCTTCTTGTGGTGCACACTGCATATGCAAAACAATGAAATAGTCAAGTGTTGAACCTGCTGCTCATAATTAATAGATTTTGTGAAATTTGGTTGATAGGTATATTTTGATTTATCCACAAGGCTGTGATGTCTGCAGTCATCTCTCTCTGTTTCTTTGTGTTGCAAATCATGACAAGCTTCTTCCAGGTATGGCACTTTATTGTGGTAATGCATAGAAACATTAGTTTGTTTATTTTGGCAACTTGCATGACTTGGTTTCATCGATGAATAGGGTGGAGTCATTTTGCCCAGTTCACAATTGCTGTTGTGAATAAAGATCCAAAAAAGTCCAAATATTCTGGTATTTATATAATTCTTATAATTTATATCTCTACCACCAAAACCTTGAAATTGACGCATTTGATCAAAACTTGAAGATACGTTGCATCGCTTTTGGAAGAAGGAACATGACTGGGGATGGAAGAAATTTATGGAGCTATCAAAGGTGCAGGATGGGTTTATAGATGCTGATACTTTGATAATTAAAGCTCAAGTTCAGGTTATCAGGTAAAATATCCATATCTTATTTTTCAATATTTGTTACATCATAGATTTTTTATTAGTAAGAAATCAAGAGATGAAAGTCGATCTATTCATGACTCTAAATGAGAGCTTTTTGTGTGAATGCTTAATATGACAGTCTCTTGAACTTTACTTCTCTGAAAGCACAATGATTTGAGTTTCTTCAAAAAGTCAGGCTATTTGGAAAATGATAACACTACACTATCCATGTGACCATTTCCTTTGATAAATGTCACACTACACTATGATGTCTATATTAAGCTGGATTTGCTTGATGTTTAATGATGGGCTAGCTAATCTGCCTTGCCTTCTTCTTGGTTTAGCTGTAAGTTCAATATTACTCCCTCCGTCCAAGCTAAGATGACACATTTTCCTTTTTAGTTTGTTACAAAGAAGATGACACATTTCTATTTTTGGAAGCAATTAAACAACTTTCTCTCTAATTAATACAACCAACTACTTTTTCTCTCTCCACTTAAAATATTCAACTCTCTTTCTCTCTACATTTAATACTTACACCCACCTTTTCTCTCTCCAAGTAAACACATTAACCAACAACTCCTAAAATCCCGTGCCGACTAAGAAATTTGTCATCTTAGCCGGGACAGAGGGAGTTCCAGTTATCTTTTTCTTCGTGTAAAGCCAGTATTTTGTTTTTTTGCAAAAAGTTTTCAAATAAACTTTGGACTTTGTGCAAAGAATACAATTGAAACAATAGAAGTGGATATGGTATTATGGTGTAAAGCCAGTATTCTGTTATTACTCAAAAAAGCTTTCAAATAAAATTTTAGTCTTATGTAAAGATCTTGATGACTAGCTACTTGCTTTTATCTTCTTTTCTTGCATGCATATGTGAATGGCCTGAACTTACCAGCATAACTTGGTTAATCAGTTCCAGTGTAAACCTTAATGCTACTTGCAGGGAAAGAGCAGATCGACCTTTTCGTTGCCTTGACAGTCAGTATCGGAGAGAACTTATAAGAGTTTATTTAACGAACGTTGAACAGATTTGTCGGCGTTTTGTGGAAGAACGTAGGTCAAAACTTGGAAAGCTACTAGAGGATAAAGCTAGATGGTCTAGGTATTGTGTTCATGTTTGTGATTCTTTCATCATCACTTTCTTTTCTACGAACACACTGTTTTATATATTGTTTAAGTAAGCTTCTTTTTTATTTTCAAAAGCAGTACTTTGCATCGTTTATGTTGATCATTCTATAATGGCATTGTAGATTTGTTGACTGGTAGCTTGAAATATTTTTTCTCATCAAATCTAATACAGTACTTTACTTGATGGGGCTTGATTTATATCATAAGGAACTAACATATTTTTTTAAGTGTAGCATTTATTTCTTTGTAAGTAGATGCTTGAAAAGGTGTATCCGATATCCATTCAGAATTGAGTCGTCTGTGCATGACATGTATTCTAATATGCAAATGAAAATTTGTCTCTCTAGAACAAGTGGATATCCTTAGCTTTTGTAGGTGAATATCATTGTAAGGCCATTGAACTAGAAGTACTATATTAAGGTCGAAAAAAATCCCATGTATTTCTTAATTATATTTCCCCTAGATTGGATAACAGCTTCAGTATCCTTGCAATAATTTTTTTGTAAAATTGATATCTCATATTTTGTTCCTAAATTTGACAATTTCTGCGAGCTATTTTCTTTTCACTTGATCACTATCCAGTGGTTCGATACCAGCTAAGTTTTTACATCTTCCCATCAATTTTCAGTTTCTGTGCTTTCTGGTTGGGTATGGACCAAAGTTCTCGACACCGTATGTCACGAGAGAAGTCAGAGTCCATTATGAAAGTTGTTGTGAAGCAATTTTTCATAGAAAAGGAGGTGACATCTACACTTGTCATGGATTCTTTGTATAGTGGTTTGAAAGCTCTTGAAGGTCAGAATAAGGATAAGAAGAGCAAGGGCAAGTATTTAGAGGCAGAAGACTTACCTATTCCTATAGTTGGCATGGAGAAAGATACATTCATTTTGGTTGATGATGTATTGCTATTGCTTGAGCGGGCTGCTATGGAGCCTTTACCTCCAAAGTATGAGAAGGGACCCCAAAACCGTACTAAGGTCTGGTTTTTATTGTCCAACTCTTTGTGCTTACCATAATCCGTAGCCATTTCTTAAAAATTTTCAATAAAGTGCACGATTTAGCACTGCTACTATTCCGAATGTTGGGAACATCAATTATATGACCACCATCCTTGCCCCCGTCAATTATTTTTGTTGTTAATGCCTTTTTTCTCCTTCGATTTGGTTTTGAATTGTTTTCGATAAACATCTTCCCCGACCTCTCTTTATGGACATTCTTATTTGGAATTCTGTTGTTTTAGGATGGGACTGTAGGAGAGGAGTTCAACAAAGATTCTATTGAACGTGATGAGAGGAGACTTACTGAATTGGGTCGCCGAACTACTGAGATATTTGTCTTAGCCCACATATTCAGGTAAAATATCCGATTATGCAACATGCACTCATAATACATAATATTAGGAGTTTATGGCTCTTAAAACATCTGATATTTTGTTGAAGCTATATGCTTGAGTAGATTTTAACACAATGATTTGTCTTTTCAACAACTTGACTTGAGACTTGAGAGAAGCTGTTAATTTATTCATATTACTGCTGCATATACCTGCCTTTTATCTGTAAGAAGAATGAGGTGGAGGAATATTGGAGGTTTTAAATGGATAGTTTACTCTTAAGAATTCTTTCCTGCACCAAGTAAAAAGTTCGCCATTTTCCTGCTGGTGTTTTCTTTTTTTATTCTCAAAGTAGATTGTTTGCTCCTTCATTACTTCATACTTTCCCTATGACTAGTTTGCATTTCATCGCCTACTTTTTACTTTATGTTATTGTTAAAGTAGTTTTGCAGTTTCGTTTGATCATCGTTTACTCTTGTTGTTGCTGTTACAGTAAAATTGAGGTTGCATACGAAGAGGATGTTGTCTTGAAGAAGCAAGAAGAACTCATCCGTGAAGAGGAGGCAGCAACTAGAGCAAAAATCCAGGAGAGGAGAAGATAAGAAAAAGAAGTCTAAAAAGAAACAGGTTTATTAAGACTCAGTTATATTTGGTGATTCTGGGGAAGTTCAGGGCAAAATGCATGCATGACGTAATTTGGTTTTATTAAAGACTTGGAATTGCAGTTAATTCTATATTTCTTTCGATTTATTCCACGCGACAATTAATCCCGTACCAAACTAAATAACTCAGTCGTAATTTAGTTTATTACGGTATGCGTCAACTCAGCGATTGTTCGCTTATCATGTTACCATGTTTAATTTTATCTCTTGTTCCGTTGCCTTTTTTTGAAAACTAGCCACATGACAATGCATCTTGGTTATTTTATGTCATGCCAAATTTAATTATAACTTATGATTATCCATCCCAGTTTCAATCTTAATGATTAAAGATCATTAACAATTTTCATTTTGATTATCTCATATTATGTCATATGATTAAATCAATCATAGATAATTTCCATTTTAATTATTCCATATATTGTGTCTCATTATTGTTGTGAAAACAGGCGAATGCTTTAAAGAATGAAATTGCTTACTTTGCATAATGAATTATGGGCGTAATTCAACTTGCTAATTCGGGTTAATTATTGTTTGTCTAAATCGAGTTTTATGAAAGACATCCTACTTTTAAATGTGAAAAAGATACTTTGTGTATGTTTTGATTAAGAGATTCACCGTGAGAGATTTGACGGTTAGCCGATACGCCAACGGAGGTGCGCCGGGCGTCCTCGTAGAGGAGGTGGCGGCTGCGGCGGTGCAGACGGCGGAGGAATTGGGGAAGAAGGAGTTGAGCGGCGAAGCCTACGCGGAGATTAGGAAGTACTAATATGAATCATTTTAGTCGGATGTCATGCAATGCAACATGAATATATTAATCCTCTTTTGCCTAGTTTACGATATATTTTACCCATGCCGACTCTGAAAACTTAAATACGGTGGGGCTAGATAATATCTTTATCTTTGATCCATATCTTTTTGAATTAATATACACGCTATAAGAAGTCCTATAATTCTTTCGATTTCCTACGCGACAATCCCATACCAAACTTAATAACTCAATCGTAATTTAGTGTATATTACTGTTATATGTGTATTAGGGGTTATTCTTATTTGAAATACTCTCTGTTATGTGGAAGGCATGAGTTTCAATGAGAAATTAGTAAAGTAAGAGAAATGAAGAGAAAAAGTAGGTAAAGTGAGAAAAATAGAGAAAAATTGGATAAGGTATGAAAGAACGAGAGAAAAAGTAGAAAATGTATGAGAGAAAAATTTTCTATTTTTAAAAATTTGACTAGTATTTTTTTTGGGATATTTATAAATGTTAAAATGAGATTACTTTCATGGATGGAGATGTTATTGTTTTTTGTTTAACTGGCCCATGACATTGCTGGGGTTTGAATCCCCTTGCACAGTAGAAGACTTGTACAAAACAAATAAATCAGACATATATGATCTATTTGACCGATTATGAGATTAAAAGGACCTCAATACTTAAGAAAGTCCAATTGAATCCATTTAGTTGGGATCCCAACAAGAGTAAACCATATCTCACACTTCGTGCTCCCTCCGTCGCACTCTCTCTCTCTCTCTCTCTCTCTGCCATGAGGACTCAGCGGCGTGCGAGCCGCTACTGTCGTCTTCGTCAAACGGTTCGTCCCACTTTCTTCTTCTGTCTCTCTTTATTACACAAATACGAACATATGCACTCACACAAGCACGAAAACGCACACACTCCCCTCATCACCTCTTACTTTTTCGTTCTTTCAAAAAAAGTCCAACAGCCCTTGTCGCTTTGTCGGGCTTGCTGCCGTCATGGGTGTGGAGCAGTGGGGTTGTGGTGGCGAGGGCAGCGGCTGCATGGCGCGCTGAGGCAGCCCCTCTTCCGAGGATTTCAACCTTCTAAAAGCTAAGTTCTTGTCCACATTTCTCGCTCGTCTATGATTATCACACTTATTGTTATTGCAAAGGCTAATTTACTTGATGTTATTGAAGAATTGAACGGTGAAAAAAATGTGTTTGCCAACATGGTTATGAACTCTAGCATGAAGATTAGTTGGATATAAGTAGCTTGGTATTGCTAAATCCATGTCACGAGAGCTATTGTGGAAAAAGATTATGGTGGGATTAGTACTATCCAGAAGCTATGTTCGAGCATTCTAAGTTCTTTTGCACATTCTTGGCTAATGACATGAAAAGCTATGAATGAACTTGTTTGAAGATGTTTACCTACAATGAAGAGGGTGATGGTGAGAGAGCTTGATCATGTCGTTTCTTTTACTATCCTCTACTTCTTCTACTTGAACTAACCATTTGAATCTTCCTTGCTCTCTTGTTTAATGATATGAATGTGTTGGAGATTTTGCTTGAAGGAACAAAAGAAAGATGATTGGAGATGGTGGAGTATTTATAGGCAAAGAGGGTGCATGGTTTTAAATGGATAATCTCATAGTTCATGATAGCAAAGCGTTCATCCAAGAGTTAATGACTTTTTTGCAAGGGGTAAGTTGTCACACCCATCATTCACTCTACCATCTTTGGAAAGAATCTTATGTCTCGTCATCTAAAATGACGGCTAACAAGTACAACTGTCGTTCGGAGAACATGCACCGTCGTTTGGGGAACGTGCTTGATGTGATACGAATTTGTCAAATGTCTTGTCTTTTGAATGATGTGATGGTGATGGGACTAATATATACTCCCTCGGTCCCTATTAGGATTAACACTTTGAGCGGGCACGGGTTTTAAGAAATGTAAAGAAAAGTTGGTTGAAAAAGTTAGTGGAATGTAAGACCCACTTTTTTATATTGGTTTTATAATAAAATGTGAGTGAAATGAGTTAGTGGAATGTGGAACCTACTTACTATTTATGGTAAAAATGAAGTGCTACTCTTAATTGGGGACGAACCAAAATAGAAATTAGTACTCCCTCCGTCCCTCATAATTTGTCATCATTTGACCAGGCACGGGTTTTAAGAAATGTAATAGAAAGTGGGTTGAAAAAGTTAGTGGCATGTGGGTCCTACTTTTATATATTAGTTTTATAATAAAATGTTAGTGAGGATGAGTTAGTGGAATATGGGATCCACTACCAAAAATGGTAAAAGTGAAAGGTGACAAATTTTTAGGGACGGACGAAAAAGGAAATAGGTGACAAATTTTCAGGGACGAAGGGAGTAACTCGTATTCGGGGACGAAGGGAGTATCTCTCTTTTGTAGGTTACAGATGTACGCGGTGTAGTGATCAATAGGAGCACGAAATGAAGGTGAGGTCCGGGATGTGCACAACCGCCGAGATTCGGGGCGCGTCTCCTCTTTTGCTATAATCTCGATATTCAAATTGTAATAGCGCAGGACTTTGCAAAATTTTATTTGAACTTTTGTTAAACGAACTCATAGATTTTTCTTTTATTTAGTTAAACTATTAAACGTCTTCTTTATGATTATCGAGATCGCACACATTTTAAAACCGAACAAACAAGAAATAACAACTAATGCAAGGCGATATTGGATCGACTATGGTTCAGAAAGGGTGGGTGTTACATTTCATTTTTACAATGGACTTTTTATTAGGTTTACTTTTCTATTTTAAATTACTATAAAATTATCTTTGTAACCGATAATATTTTATTTTGGAGGTATAAAAAGTTTAATATTTTAAAAATGCCGACGTTTAAATGGGTAGATCGTGATGTGCAACTGACTACACTTACCATAATCAAATGACTACATAATTATACTCCCTTCGTTTCAATGTAATAGAGTCAATTCTTTTCGGCACGGAGATTAAGAAATAGTTAAATATATTAAGAGCATCCGCAATGGTGCTTAGGCCAGCCATAGGCCAGCAATAGGCCAGCCATTCTCTCCCCTGTCATGTCAGCAACACTAAAAAATCCACCTGCCATATCAGATTTAGGCCGGCCGCAATAAAAATAATTCAAAATATACTACATTTACGGAATTAAAATTACAATTAAATTACGGAATTAAATTTACGACACATATACGGGAAAATTCATTAATTTTATTTAAATAAAAAAAAGTACATTAACTAAAAATCTTAATTTTGTATTGGGCTAGTTGTTGTTGTCCATCGCTAGATGTTGCTCTTGTACAGAAATTTAGAGATAGAGAAAATAGCGTTTATATAGTTTTTCAAAAATTAAAAAAAAAAATTGATTTTTTTTTTAAAAAAAGAATTAAAAAAAATTAAAAAAAAAGAATTAAAAAAAAAAAACAAAATTCGGCGCTGGCCGATCGGGCCGCCACAATGGCGGCCAGCGCATCGGCCAGCGTCGAGCGATCGGCCAGCCCACGCCGTTCGGCTCGCCGACTGCAATGGTTCGGCTAGCCGATCGGCCAGCGCGACGAATCGGCTAGCCGATCGCTAGCCGACCATTGCGGATGCTCTAAGTGAAAAGATAATAAAATAGGAAAGAGACAAAAGTAGAGAGAATGAAGTAAGATAGTGAATAAGGTTAGTAAGTGAGAGAAAAAGTGTAACTTTTGCTAAATAAGGAAATGACTCTATTATAATAGAATGTTCGGAAATAGAAAAATGACTCTACTATTATGGAACAGAGTAAGTATATTATTAGTAACTGCTATGAATTTTAGTAGTATTATTTATAGCATCGTGTAATTAAATTGAGAATAATATAGCAATATTCAATGTGAATTGGATGACAATATTTAGTATGCAATCAAAAATCATTTCACATCTAACCAATTGAGGTAATCCACGATGAGAATGAATACATAATTAGGTATTTCTCCCTCCGTTCCATAAGAGTATTAACAATGGTGACTCTTCTTTGGAGCCCATTTGAGGGCCTATTTTCATTTTCTCCTTCCACGTCAGCAGATCCATCTCAGGGCTTATCTTCCTGCAATGAGAGCCCATCCCCGAGCCTATCTTAGAGCCCATCTCATTTCCACATCATAATTATTATTAATATTTCACTTTTAATTGTCTGTGTAATTAAAAGACAACGTAATATACGGCAAAAAACAAATTTCATTTAAAAACCAAATAAAACATAAATAAAAATCCTACATTAAAAAAATAAAAAAAAATAAGATAAAGACAGAAAACATAAAAAAACAACGGAAGCATAGCCTCAGACGCACTCGGGTTCCGGCTCGTCCTCCCCGACACGACCCATTAACCCTATGAATTTGGGGCAATCATTCAGTTGCAGATATATTTCCCAGTAACTGCACCCTCTCGCATTGCCATCGTAGAAATCGTAAAATTTAGCATACTCATACACCGGGCGTTTCCAATGCTTGCGTAGATCGTTGGGTTGGTGTGTCCAAGCCCCTGCGGGCTTTACTTGTTCGTATTTTTTTGTGATACGCCCCAGAAACCGCCCTCGCGATTGTTGGCTACAATCAGGTCCTCAGAGATCTCTGTCCAACAATGATCAAGAGCAATTGACTCCTCTATGGAGTACGTACTCCTCGTCTGCCCAGCCTCAGACGCCTCCCCGATTGTCTCCTTCTTCTTCCCCTTCATGTCGGGCACCTTGTTGCTAAAGTTCATATCACCGTGGAGAGAAGTAATTAAAAATTGAAATTGAGATTGAAAATGGATGAATGTGAATTGATGGGGAATGAAGTATATATAGAGGATTAAAAATTGAATTAAATAAGAAAAGTGGATATTAGCTCCATCATCAGCCCGAGTCCCCGCAATGGAGGTCCATCGCAAGGCCAATGAGGGCCGATTTGAGCATCGGCTTTGAGGCGGAGGCAATGGGGCATGGAGATAGGCCCACTCTCCACAATGGTGACCTTTGAGGGCCTATGTGGTGGTTGATCGCTCGGCCCTTGCGATCGGCCACCACTGCTAATGCTCTAGTAGTTTACACTTTCTAATTTCGGAAAGTCTTCTCTCGATGAGGTGAGACCCATTATCAAGTAACAATACTCAATTACTAGTATTTCTTTTTATCTTACTTTATCGATTACATTCCCTCCGCCCCGGCTAAGATGATACATTTCATAGTCGGCACGAGATTTTAGGAGTTGTTGGTTAACGTGGTTAATTGGATAAAGAAAGTTACTAAAAATATAAATGTGTCATCTTAGTTGGGACAAACTAAAAAGGAAAGTGTGTCATCTTTGGAACAGAATGAGTAATTAAAATCCATACCAAACCAATAATGCATACTCTCGTGGGATGGAATGAGTATAATAATGCGGCTGATGACATTTACAATAGTTAAATGAGTACACGTATATATTATTAATAATCCTAAATTTTAATATTATTATAATATATTAGTGGGACGAAATGAGTATTAATAATGCGGCTGATGACATTATAAAACAATAGAAATATAAATTAGTGAAACTATGAAACACAGATATAATTAAGAATAATGTTTATACATAAGATCCATGAAATACTGTCATTTGACATATAGTCATAGATGAGCTGGCTGTGCATAACATCAGTGTAAACCCTACTCCAAATTCCAAAACTATACTCACTCCGTACATGCAAACAGGCCTATATAAATATGGACTAATAAAGAATTTATTTCTTATTCTGCTGCTGCTGCTGCATATTTTATTGATTGGTAAAATTCACTAGTATCTTCAAAAATGGATATTGTTTGGGGTGATTTTATCGATTCTTCTTGCCTAATTAGGATTTATTGAGACTTGCCTAATCTGATCTGTATTTTTGGACTTTATGAGGATATTAACGACTGGAATTTTGGTTTGATCGTTGTATTTATTTGTTTGATCACTGTAATTCTCATATGTCCGATGGATTGCATTATCAAAAGCTTCATTTCCTGTGTATTCAATGTTTCTATAATGAGTATTTGATTATGGTTTGATCCATTGTACTATTTATTTATGTATAATCATCGGGTGACTTGTCAACTGATATAATCAAAGCAGGTGATACAGAGAATACGGATTGGGGGAAATGGCTGGAGTTGCAATTAAGGAGGCTGGAGCGGGGGGAAATGGGAGTCTATCAACTTCGCCCCCTTATGGAGGTGTGCCATTGTTTTTTCTGTTGTATATTTCCTAGCAACCTGAATTCATCATCTTTTTGTGTGCTCTTGGCAATTGATGAATAGGAAATGCATGATATTGGTTGAATATCGCAAATTCTGTTCTATATCTGTCTGCAACATATCTATGTTCGTTTCCAAAGTCTGTTCATTTGATTGAAGGAGACCTTTACTCTGCTGAAAAGCATGCAGCATTCCATTTAGATTTTAAAGCCGCACAATTTGAGCTATTTATAACTGCAAACTATTGAACTTTTGATTTTTGGATATTGTGTCATCTTTATCATTCATTTGTTCAACAAAAAGTCTCTAACCTTGCAACATTTATTTTGTCACTATTATGCTGCAGGACCAAAGCGATCCGACTTATTTGGAATGTATACATGGACGATTTATAATTTTTCTCAAATCAACAAAAGAGAACTTCGTAGCAATGCATTTGATATTGGAGGCTACAAATGGTATGGTCTCCTGTCAATTTTCCTTCTGCCATTGCAGTGTGTAAAGATTCTCAGTCAGCTGTATTATCTGACCTGTTGACTTCAGAGTCATTGTTATGACATCATTATTTAAGCTGATTTTGTCGACCAGATTTGGAACCTTTAATGCCAAAAAAATTATTTTTATGCAACTTGAATTATAGTAATCCATTATGAGGCATCTGAACCTTTGTTTATGTCCGTAAACTTAGTTGGTGTCCTTTATAGACTTCTAGCCTGGTTCGGTATAATGAATTAAAAAGAGGGAGCTATGTATCTTGATTCTCTGTGTGTTTCTTTATATATATACTATAATTTTTAAACTCCTTTTTGGAGTTCAAATGTGTTTCCAGAGGCTTTGGCAGATATGAGTATGGGTTTGGCTTTTTCCATCAGTAATGCTTCTTCAAAATTAAATACCCCCTCTGTCCCACTATAAGTGAGGCGTTTCTTTTCTGCCGTTTTTTCGCGAAGATGACAATAAATAGTTAAAGTGGAGAGAAAGTAAAGTAAGAAAGAGAATAATATAGACTATCCTCTTTCTTACTTTACTTTCTCTCCACTCTAACTATTTATTACTATCATTTTCGCAAAACAACGGCCGAAAAGAAGCGCCTCACTTATAGTGGGACGGAGGGAGTAGTATATATTCACTCAAGAAATTATTAAATTGAATCAACTTGGTCCTAAGTAAATAGTCTTATACTTTGCTTGATCAACCCATTTAGTTTGCATGATTCCTAGTCATTTACTATCCATATAGGAATATTGATCTGCAAACTAATCTATAGATTTTGTGAAATTTGGTTGATAGGTATATTTTGATTTTTCCACGAGGCTGTGATGTCTGCAGTCATCTCTCTCTTTTTCTTTGTGTTGCAAATCATGACAAGCTTCTTCCAGGTATGGCACTTTATTGTGGTAATGCATAGAAACATTAGTTTGTTGATTTGCAACTTGCATGACTTGTTTCATCTATGAACAGGGTGGAGTCATTATGCCCAGTTCACAATTGCTCTTGTGAATAAAGATCCAAAAAAGTCCAAATATTCTGGTATTTATTCAATAGTTATAAATTATATCTCTACCACCAAAACCTTGAAATTGACGCGTTTGATCAAAACTTGAAGATACGCTGCATCGGTTTTGGAAGAAGGAAAATGACTGGGGATGGAAGAAATATTTGGAGCTATCAAAGGTGCAGGATGGGTTTATTAATGATGGTGCTTTGTTAATTAAAGCTCAAGTTCAGGTTATCAGGTATAATATCCATATCTCGTTTGTCAATATTTACACCAACCTTTTCTCTCTCCAATTAAATACAGTAACCAACAACTCCTAAAATCTCGTGCCGACTAAGAAATATGTCATCTTAGCCGTGACGGAGGGAGTTCCAGTTATCTTTTTCTTCGTGTAAAGCCAGTATTTTGTTTTTTGCTAAAAAGTTTTCAAATAAACTTTGGACTTGTGCAAAGAATACAATTGAAACAATAGTAGTGGATATGGTATTATGGTTTAAAGCCAGTATTTTGTTATTACTCAAAAAAGCTTTCAAATAAAATTTAGACTTATGTAAAGAACATGATGACTAGCTACTTGCTTTTATCTTCTTTCTTGCATGCATATGTCTATGCCCTTGAACTTATCAGCATAACTTGGTTAATCATTTCCACTGTAAACTTAATGCTACTTGCAGGGAAAGAGTAGATCGACCTTTTCGTTCCCTTGCCTGTCAGTATCGGAGGGAACTTATAAGAGTGTATTTAACGGACGTTGAAAAGATTTGTCAGCGTTTTGTGGAAGAACGTATGACAAAACTCGGAAAGCTATTAGAGGATACAGCTAGATGGTCTAGGTATTGTGTGCATGTTTCTGATTCTACTATTCATCATAATCTTCTTTTCTGGGAACACACTATTTTAAATATCTTTAAGTAATCTTCTTTTTTATTCAAAAGCAGTACTTTGCATCATTTACGTTGATCATTCTATAATGGCATTGTAGATTTGTTGAAAGGCAGCTTGAAATATTATTTCTCATCAAATCTAATACAGTACTTTACTTAATCGGGCTTGATTTATATCGTCAGGCACCAATATATTTTTTAAGTGTAGCATTTATTCTTTGCAAGTAGATGATTGAAAAGGTGTATCCAATATCCATTCAGAATTGAGTCGTCTGTGCATGGCATGTATTCTCGTATGCAAATGAAAATTTGGCTGTCGTGAACAAGTGGATATCCTTAGCTTTTGTAGGTAAATATCCCTGTAAGGCCATTGAACTAGAAGTACTATACTAGGGCCGAAAGAAAATCCCATGTAGTATTTCTTAATTATATTTTCCCTGGAGTGGATGCAGCTGTAGTATCCTTTCCGTAGTTTTTTTCTGAAATTGATATCTCATACTAGTATTTTGTTCCTATATTTGACAATTTCTGTGAGCTGTTTTCTTTTCAGTTGATTGATATCCCGTGGTGTAATACCAGCTAAGTATTTACATCTTCCCATCAATTTTCAGTTTCTGTGCTTTCTGGTTGGGTATGGACCAAAGTGACCGACACCGTTTGTCACGGGAGAAGTCAGAGTCCATTCTGAAAATTGTTGTGAAGCAATTTTTCATAGAAAAGGAGGTGAAATCTACACTTGTCATGGATTCTTTGTATAGTGGTTTGAAAGCTCTTAAAGGTCAGAATAAGGGTAAGAAGAGCAATAGCAAGTATTTAGAAGCAGAAGAATTACCAATTCCTATTGTTGGCATTGAGAAAGATACATTCATTTTGGCTGATGATGTATTGCTATTGCTTGCGCGGGTTGTTATGGAACCTTTGCCTCCAAAGGATAAGAAGGGTCCCCAAAACCATACTAAGGTCTGGTTTTTATTGTCCAACTATTTGTGTTTCTGTAGCCTTTTCTTAATTTGTTTCAGTGAGTTGCTTTATCTATAGCTGCTACTATTCTGAATGTTGGGAACATCGATTTTATGACCACCATCCATGATCCCGTCAATTATTTTTGTTGTTAATACAATTGTTTTGGATATATATCTTCCACTGTTCCACAACCTCTTTTTGTTACAACAATTTCTTATTTTTGATTCTGTTTTTCTAGGATGGGACTGTAGGACAGGAGTTCAGCAAAGATTCTATTGAACGTGATGAGAGGAGACTTACTGAATGCGGTCGCCAAACTATTGAGATATTTGTCTTAGCCCACATATTCAGGTATACAACTTGATTATGATCACACATATGATTTGGAGCTTATGGTATTTTGTTGAAGCTATATGCTTGAGTAGATTTTAACACGCAATGATTCGTCTTTTCA
Source organism: Salvia hispanica (assembly GCF_023119035.1). Lineage (NCBI taxonomy): Eukaryota > Viridiplantae > Streptophyta > Magnoliopsida > Lamiales > Lamiaceae > Salvia > Salvia hispanica. Next base: position 7,389,074 of record NC_062965.1, read on the forward strand.
ACAACATTACTTGTGACTTGAGAGAAGCTGTTGTTTTATTCATATTACTGCTGCATATACGTGCCTCTTCTCTGTAAAAAGAACGAGGGGGAGGAATATTGGAGGTTTTAAATGGATAGTTTACTCTTAAGAGTTTTTTCCTGCACCGAGTAAAAAGTTTGCCATTTCCTGCTGGTGTTTACTGTATTTTGTTCTCAAAGTATATTGTTTGCTCCATTACTTTATGCTTGCCCAGTGACTAGTTTGCAATTCGTCGCCTACTTTTTACTTCATGTTAATGTTTAAGTAGTATTGCTGTTTCGTTTGATCATCGTTTGCTGTTTCGTCGCCTACTTTATGCTTGCCCAGTGACTAGTATTGCTGTTTCGTTTGATCATCGTTTGCTGTTGTTGTTGCTGTTACAGTAAAATTGAGTTTGCATACCAAGAGGCTGTTGTCTTGAAGAAGCAAGAAGAACTCATCCGTGAAGAGGAGGCATGGCTTGGTGAAATAGAGAAAAAATCCAGGCGAGGAGTTGATAAGAAAAAGAAGTAAAAAAGAAACAGGTTTGTTAAGTTATTACTTGGTGATGCTAGGGAAGCTCATGGCAAATTGCATGCATGAGGTAATTTCGTTTTATTAAAGACTTGGAGTTACAGTTAATTTTATAATCTCTCGATTTATTCCACGCAACAATCTCGTACCAAACTAAATAACTCAATCGTAATTTAGTCTATCACTGTTATATGTGTCAACTTAGGGATTGTTCGATTATCATGTTACCGTATTTAATTTTATCTCTTGTCCCGATGCCCTTTTTTGGAAACTATAACTTGTGATTATGTGTCTCTGTTTCAATCTTATGATTAAATCAATCATAAACAAATTCCAATTTAATTATCTCATATTGTATGTCTTGTGATTAAATCAATCATAGAGAATTTCCACTTTAATTACTCCCATATACTGTGTCTCACTATTTTTTGTCTAATTATATTTATGTTTGATGGCCTTACTTTTGATGGCCGAGTTTTAAGAAAGAGATCCAACTTTTAAATGTGAAAAGGGTACTTGTATATTTTGATTAAGAGTATTCACCGTGAGACATTTGAGGGGGAGCCGCTACGCCAACAGAGGCACCCCAAGAGTCCTCGTTATGGGGGTTCAGAATGGGCCAGTGATGGGCTCCACCCACGCCTGGGGAGGGGCGCCACGATGACAGGGCGAGGTGTGATTGCCGGTGACGCCATTGTGGGTGTTGGGGTGGTTTTCTGGTGGTGGGTGAGATATTTCAATTATTTTGTTTAACTCAAATTAATACACCTTTATAACTTTTTCCCTTCCTTTTACTTCATATCTCTTTCAATCCATCATTTTCACATTAAAAAATTTAATGGGTTTCCATAACCATTTCAAGAACCTTGATCCACATTAGGAAATGAATGATCTTTCACCTCCAATAGTAACTAGGTCCAGAGTAGCACGACGGACTAGTAAAACGACTCCCCATATATTGTTTCACCTCATCTGATAACGGGTCGAATGACAGTTCTTTTGAGCTGGAAGGGGCAAAAACTGGTGACTACGACAACAAGTCATGGAAAGGGTGAAGGGCAAGAAAACCAGCGGGGCGGCGCTGAGAAACTATACCTATGAAGAGCCACTGATGTTGGACAATTTATAAGGGATGAACCAAAATAGAATTGACGCATAATGAGGGACAAACGGAGTATGTAATTATACTCACCATCCTAATCCAATTGAAAAATGATTTCTTTCACTCATTGTGGTCTCTAAACATACACCCCATCCGTCCTACCATAAACAAATTGTATTTCTTTTTAGGATATCCCACATAAAGTGTACCATTTACATTTTTTTGCAAAATATAACATAAATACTTTTTCTTGCTTAATCTTCTCTTCATTATCTACTTTATTACTCCCTCTGTCCCAAAATAGTAGTCATTCTTGTTGTGGACACGTGTTTTAAGAAAAGTAAAGAATAATGGGTTGAAAAAGTAAGTGGAATATCGAGTCCACTTTTTTATATCGATTTTATAATAAAATGTGAGTGAAGTGAGTTAATGGATGTGAGACCTACTTACTATTAATTGTAAAAAGTGAATTGTGACTCTTAGGCCTGTCAAAGGCTCAAAATGGATATCGGGTATTGGATACCCAATATCCAAACCCGAAAAAGTCGGGTAATTGGATACCCGAAACCTGATTTTTCGGGTATCGGATCGGGATCGGGTAGTGGAAATTTTGGATGATCGGATATCGGATTACCCGATACCCGATTGGGTATACCCGAATTATCCGATTTATTTTTAAAATTAATAATTTTTTTTTATAATTAAATGTAATTTAATTTCTTAATTATAAGTGGATGGATGAAATATGTTAATATGTAATTTAATTTCTTATTGTGGATGAATGAAAGATACAATTTAATTTAATTACTTAATTTAATTTCTTATTTTGGAGGGATGAAAGATGAAAATTGTAATTTAATTTTTTAATTACATGTGGATGGATGAAAGATGATAATATGTAATTTAACTTCTTATTGTGGATAGATGAAAAATGTTAATATGTTATAACTTATGAATTTTGTATTTCTTAAAGTTTAGAGTTATTTTTTCTAAAATTCGATCTATTACAAGAATTTGTATTTCTAATTTGTTTTAGTTATTTTCTCTTAAATTCGAACTACTACAAAAATTTGTATTTCTAAAAGTTTGTAGTTATTTTTCCTTGAATTACTACTTCAACTTTGTATTAAATTCGAACTAAATATTATATTAAATAAACTCTAAAAATTGTAGTTAATTTTCCAAAAAAGGTTAAAACAAAAAATTTAAAAAACAAAATCACAATCGGGACTGGATACCCGATTTTTCGGGACTGGATACCCGAAATCAAATTCAGGTCGGGTGTCGGGTATTAAATTTTGGGAATTTCGGGATCGGGTAACCCAAAATTCGGATCGGGTATCCGCGAGTACCCGATTTGACAGGCCTAATGACTCTTATTGTGGAATGAACCGAAATGGTAACATATGATTCTTATTGTGGGACGGAGGGTGTAATCTTTTACATCATATACTACTTTATAAATTTTGTAATTATACTCACCGTCTGTCCTAATCCAATTGAAAAATGATTTCTTTCCCTCATTGCAGTCTTAGAGCACCCGCAATGGTTAATAGGCCAGCCATAGGCCAGCCATTCTCTCCTCTGCCACGTCAGCAACACTAAAAAAACCACCTGCCACGTCAGATTTAGGCCAGCCATAGGCCAGCCGCAATAAAAACAATTCAAAATATACTACATTTACGGAATTAAAATTATGATTAAAATACGGAATTAAATTTAGACACGTGTACGGGAAAATTCATTAATTGCATTTTAAAAAGTTACATAGATAAAAAAAAAGTACATGCATAATAAAGAAAAAAAACTATCGTCGTGCAGTCCTCCGTGCCCACAACTCTTCAATTATATCCTTTTGGAGTTGAATATGAGCATCCACTTGGCGCATGTTGGCAAATTCCTTGAGTCGGCCGGCTTCATCGAGAGGTACCCCCTGTCGTACACTAGGGGTGGCCGTTCCGTGGCTTGGACCGGCTTCATCGTCATTGACCCAACTAGTCAGTTGTACGCCTTCGTCTTCGACGATCATGTTGTGCAGGATAATGCAGGCGTACATTATCTCGGAAACGCATCCGACATCCCACAAACGCGTTGGGCCCTTGATTGCCGCCCATCGAGACTGGAGCACACCAAATGCGCGCTCCACGTCCTTGCGCGCCGACTCCTGTCGTTGCGCAAAGTAGGCCTTCTTTTCATCACTTGTTTGTCGGATCGTCTTCACAAAGACCGGCCACCGAGGGTATATCCCATCCGCCAAGTAGTAGCCCATATCATGCCGGTTGCCGTTGGCCACAAATGAGACGGCTGGACCGACGCCCTGGCACTTCTCGTTGAAGAGGGGAGACGAGTTCAGGACGTTGAGGTCGTTGTTCGACCCGGCTACCCCAAAATACGCATGCCAGATCCACAGCCGGTAATCAGCTACGGCCTCGAGGATTATCGTGGGGTTCTTTGACTTGTAGCCGGTCGTGTAGGCCCCCTTCCAGGCAGTCGGACAGTTCTTCCACTCCCAATGCATACAGTCTATGCTGCCTAACATCCCGGGGAACCCATGCTTCTCCCCGTGCATCTGCATCAAATTCTGACAATCTTCGGGAGTAGGGCTTCGAAGGTACTGCTCACCGAAAATGCTGATCACGCCCCCACAGAACTCCTTCAGACATTTCAGGGCTGACGACTCACCGATGTGGAGGTACTCATCCCACATGTCTGCCGCGCCTCCGTAGGCCAACTGCCTGATTGCCGCCGTGCACTTTTGGATAGGGGTGTGGCCGGGTCTGCCAGCCGCATCGTGCCTGAAGCGGAAACACATATATTGACGCTCCAATGCCCCAACGATGCGCATAAACAACTCCCTGCGCATTCTAAAACGCCGCCGGAACATGTTGGCGGGAAACCGCGGGTACTCTGCAAAGTAGTCCTCGTACAGCCGCTGATGTGCAGCTACGTGATCCCGATCAATCACTGCTCGGTGGTGGACAACTCGTGGAGGGCGAGGTATCGCCTGCTGTTCCACCATACGCATGTACCGCTCCATCCCGCGGTTCATGTAGGCCTCCATAGCCTCGTTCATCCTCCGTTCGTACTCCTCAGGATCCCCACCACTACCACTACCGCTACCACCCGCGTTACTCATCGCTCGATGATGCTCTTGTACAGAAAGTTAGAGAGAGAGAAAACTCGTTAAAACAAGTGGTGCAAATGAAAAGGATGCTCTTGTGGTGGAACATAAAGGGACTCGTTTGTGGCAAGATGAAATGTGTAATATTTATTATAAATAGACTAAATAAATAATTGTAAAGGAAAGTATTCTGACTATGTTACGTCCCCCTCGAGATTAAATGTTTTATTGTGATTGGTCACGAATTTTAATAAACGTAAAAAAAGATAAAGTGAAAAATTTTAATTCGAGCGAAATGGTAAATTACTATACTCAAATTATTTGTATATTATATATGGATAATGATTGAATCTGAAATCAAGGCTGTGCATAATTTGATTGGATTATTGGTATACGACTACTGGATAGGGCCCAGAAGTCAAAAAAATGTTTACCGAATCCATAAAGTCGAACCACCTCTAGAGGGACATTTGCGTAAATTCAGCCTTAGTTTTTAAAATTATTTTAATTTCCGTCACTATGTCAGAGTAAAAATAACTACTAGTTAGCATTTTTATCATGATTAAAAAGTTTACTAAGCAACGTATTTTAATTTTAACAAAAAATTATTGATTTATTTTCGTAAAGAATTAGAGGCTACTTATTTAGACTCGTCGTAACATCTTATTTATGAGTTGAATGAAAACTGTATAGTCTTTTTATAAAAAAAAAAATTAAACTTAAGTTGCACATAAATGTTCACCCGAAGGCTCAATAAACACGAA